>NW_024412774.1:478176-525172 GCF_014898765.1 Herpailurus yagouaroundi
GGACCGTGAGATCGTGACCTGGTTGAAGTCGGACGCTTAACCGACTGTGCCACCCAGGCTCCCCACATTTCCTAAAAGACTGAGTAGTGGGGCGCCTGGGTGGTTCAGTCAGTTAAGCGTCCGACTTTGGCTCAGGTCATGATCTAGTAGTCCGTGAGTTCAGGCCCTGTGTCGGGCTCTGTGAGGACTGCTCAGAGCCTGGAGCGTGCTTTGGAGTCTGTGTCTCCCTCTCTCTCTGCCCCCTTCCCCACTCACACTCTGTCTGTTTCTCTCTCAAAAATAAACAAAAAAATTTTCAAACAACAACTGAACAGTCAATTTGCTCTGAAGAATGTGAGAGCACACATGGAGAGTGCCCGGGGTGTGACTGGGGCCCTCCCAGCCCTGCAAGGCTCTCCCCTCACTGCGCACACGCCTCTGGAAACCCCGTCGTCTACCGCTCATGGTTCCTCCTGCTCCAGCAGGGAGACAACATCCGGCTTCGGGAGCCAGCATCTTGCCCAAGGGGAGACGCGCAGAGTACACATTTGTGTTCCCCGCCCCTTCCCGCCCCTCCATCTGCTCCACCTTCAGTCTTCCTAGACTCAATCGGATGCAGGTCCCAGAGGCCACAGTCGTAGCCCCCTTAGGACCCCCACCCCTGGCTGTGGGAGGATGTGTGACCCAGCCCAGGCCAATCAGGCTCTGCTGCTTCTCCTGCCCGCCCTGGCAACAGTGACCAGTGTGGAGGGGACCTGGCCACCACACCAAGACAACCCAGGGGCCTTCCATGGGTGCCCAGGACACAGGCCCAGTCTTTTCCGCTGGTCTCAGACATGGAAGAGGCACCTGGGCAGCTCTCTTCTTACCATCAGAGGCCCACCTGCAAATGGAGGCAGAGTGAGGTAGAGGGAGGAGGTGGGGAGGGAGGGGGCTCCTGACAGCACCACAGGAAGACTCAGGTAGGTCTACCCTGGCACCCACTCTTCCCCTCTTACCTCATGATTTTCTGCTTCTAGCATTTTCAGTGGGATCTGCAACATGCAACCAAACATTGGGTCTCTAAAGCCCAAAACTCATTCTAGGTGTTTGCTTTTATGGCCTAGACCTATCCCAACTTTTGACCCAGAAGAACTAGAATCTGTGCTGGGGGCAGACCAGCGGGGGCTCGAGTGTAGCCTTACCCACGGAGACCAGGAGCCTGAAGGTCTCCAGCATCACATCACGGTACAGGGTCCTCTGGGCGGGCTCCAGCTGCCCCCACTCCTCCTGGGTGAAGTCCACAACCACGTCCTCAAAGGTCACTTGCTCCTGAAACATCACACGCAAATGTCCTCACCCAGGCCAAGCCCGGTGATAGCTGCTAACGTGAGCAGCTGGTGAACAGGGAAATGAGCCAGGCTGATTTTTCTCAGGTCTGAGGATTTGGGCCAGGTTTTCCCGTGGGACTGGGGGGTTCTGCTGGAGGTAAGGGGGTCTAAGGAGAGAAGAGGACATAACCCAGTCATGCAGACACAGGATCCCCGAGATGCCATAATGGTGGTGACTGAGGGAGGGGTATGAAGGAGCCCTGGGGGGGGGGGGGCTGAAAGCCTCCCACGCATCAACCAGAATGTCCACTAGTGTCCATACCTGTAGTCACCAAGCTGCACACTCCTGTAAATCTACACTGTGCATTAACCATAGCTGAATACAAAGTGGGGCTGGGGAGACAGAAAACGGCCAATGCGGTGATGGGAACAAGCAAATGAACCGGATGTGGGGTCTCCAGTGACAGGACCCTTGGAGACTGTTTCCTACTCTTTAATTTTGGACCTTTGAACACTGGGGTAAAAACACGATCCTCAAGGAGAAAGGCTGATGGGTTCTGGGGGTGTGGGGCGGTTCTGGGGGCATTTCCCATCATGATCACACCTGCACGGGTTTTCTGAAATTCCCACACAAGGCCAGTTTCTTCCACGACTGGATGGAGAATTGATGATTTTCTTGAAGGGACGTGAGGGTCAGGGGCAGACATCCTCCACAAAGGTAGCTTTCATCTCACCAAATCACGTGCTATGGATGGCCGGGGAGCAGAGGAAAAGCCCAGGGTCTTTGCGTGTCACTGCCCCATGTGAGGGGGGTGAGGGACACAGGGTGACCAAATACTGGATCCTGGCCCACCTGGCAGCATCTGTCTCTGCTAAAGCTTCTCTTCCCAAAGGAAGGGAGCTGTGAGGCATGAACTAGGCATCTGGGGTGGGGGGTGGCACTGTCAAAACCTGGCCCTGCACCCAGACGATAGGGCTTCAAACTCCAACCCCAGGTACATCCTTTAATGTTTACTTATTTTTGAGACAGAGCGTGAGAGACAGAGTGTGAGTGGGGGAGGGGCAGAGAGAGAGGGAGACACAGAATCCGAAGCAGGCTCCAGGCTCCGAGCTGTTAGCACAGAGCCTGACACAGGGCTTGAAACCACGAACCCGCGAGATCATGACCTGAGGCAAAGTTGGACACTCAATCGACTGAGCTACCCAGGCGCCCCTCAGGTATATCTTTTAAAGTGCTCAGTGCCTTCCTCCCCTCATCCGTAAGTTGTTGAGGACTTCCTGAGAGGGCTGTTGGAAGGAGTGAAGGAATTGACGTGATGCATTTACCCCAGGCCTGGCACACAGTGTATGAGCCACCATTCAGATAGGCATGCTGGAAGAGTTGGAAGTTTTAACTTTCTTTTGCCAATTTCCCTATTTCCCCCACATTTTCCAGACTCAGTAGGTCTCAGTGGTTATCTGCAGAGACTTACTGAATACAGGGTCACTGTTCTGGGCACCACAGATGCCATGGAAACGAGACACGCGCCTGGCCTCGTGGTGCCTGTGTGCTAGCTGCAGGGTCAGGGAGCTGGCCAAAACTCAAATCCCAGGAGGGGTCAGTGCCCCAGTGAAAATGGGAGGTGCGCTTCTGGGGCAGCCGTGCAGACGTCTGCAAGGGCCACGAAGGCAGCAAGACATGTGCTGAGCACTGGAGGCCCCACTGGGGGCAGGGGGTCTGAGGCTGGGCTCAGCCACTCCCAGCAGCGGGGCCTCAGGGTTGTGACTTGTGTCCATGCCTGTTTCCTCACTGCCACCTCATGGGGCTGATGTGGGGGTAGAATAGGGTGAAATGTGTCCAGCGCTGACCACAGGGTTTGGCACCTTTACTGTTCCACCTGTTCACTGAGTGCCTACTGTGCGCCGGGCCTTTGCGTGTGACAAAAATGGTCAGAACTGCTTCCCAAGGCCCTAGGCCCCATACAGGTGGCCTCGGAGACTCTGTTCGCCGTCTTCCCATTACCTATGTGTGCCTGCCCTTCATGGAAATGCTTGGCGTGGTTCCACCTCTAGGCCTTTGCTCACGCTGTTCCCCTGCCTGGAACATGATTCCTGTGGGCCTTGACCTCACTGCCCCTTCCCCTGCAGGTCTCTGTTTGGGGGCCACTTCATAGGGAGGCCTTCTGGGCTATGCTGGTTAATGCCTGGTGCCCAGCCCATCTTCTTCTGGACCTCATTTCTCTGCACGTCACTTGGCACATTTATGTTCCTCACAGGGACTGTGACCCCATGGGGATGGTGAAGATTTGCTCCTCTTGTCTGTTCTTGCACCTGCAATTTCTAGAACAGGGCCTGGGAGGCACCTAGTCCATGGCAGGTGCTAAATAACTGTCGCCTAAGGGACTGGATGGAGATAGTGAGTTGAGAAAGTGCCAGACACATCAGTGGGATGGATGCTGTCTGCCAGAGTAGAACGGGGCAGTTGAGGGACTCAGGGAGATCCCTCTGAGGCGGTGAGGTGTGAGAACCTCAAGAGAATGACTCTGGACAAAGCACATTCCTGGCAGGGGGCAGAGTAAGGGCGAAGGCCCTGAGAGCAGAATGAGTCTGGCGGGACCTGAGGCTAGGGCCTGGGAAGCCTGAGTGTGAGGGTGGTGGTGTACTCACCGGGGCCCCGGCAGCGAGGAGCCCAGCAGTCATTCCCTCCTCCTCTGGCCTCTTCCAGGAACAGCCAGCTCCTCTGCAGGTGGTTCTGGGGGGAGAAGGGAGGCAAGAGATGGGGCAAGTGCCTGTGGTGGCCAGAAACCCCACACCCTGGCATCTGTGTGTGGGAAGGAGGGGCTGTGGCTGTGGGAGCCTGGAGCCCTGCACCCGGGCCAAACCCAACAGTAGTGAAACCTCAGCTCGTCATTTTCCCGGCACCTACTGTGTGCTATTCCAGGGCTATTCCAGATGTTGTTGACAGATGACCTCGAATTTTCCTACTCCACTTCACAAATAGGAAAAGTGAGGGCCACGGTGGGCAAGGAGCATACCCCCAGTTGCCCAATAGGGTGATGACTATTCCTGTTACCATGACAGAAAGCTAGACAGTTATGGGGTCTTTGGGTATTGTGTGCCTCAGTTTTCCTCTCCCATAAAATGGGAGTGGTGACCTAACAGAGGTTATAGGAATTAATGTGTGGAAAGGGCTGAACATGGAGCCTGGCAGGCAGCAGGATGCACAAGTGAACACAAGAAGTATACACCACTGGTGCTGGAAAGAAAGCCTCTTGCTTCAGTGAGCATCTACTTTGCTCGACATGCAGGCCCTGTTGATGGTGGTTCATAAACTCCTCTCTGGCTCAGTGCCCCAAATGAAACTCAGGCCAAAGGCAGTATGCATTTCCCTGGTCTCTCTGAACTTTTCCTTCATGACTCTGATTCCGTCTCATCCCACTTGTGCCCTGTGGTCTTCACAGCAGTTTCCAAGATGGCAGTTATCTTGTTCAGTGATGTGTTGATGGGGTTCTCATCATCTCCCTGACTCCCCTGGAGACTCTGGGGGCCGAGACAATGTTGCGGGCTCTTGGATATAGGCTAGGACCTCGCCCTTAGAGCATCTAAACATGTGCTCGCTGAATTAATGAAGGAGACTGGATGGTCCCTACCTTGAAGTCAGTGCTCAATAAGACTTTAATATAAGGAGTCTGTTTTCTGGGTCCCAGGCGGCTGGGATTAAAGTCTTATGCTTTTGGTCTCCCTCATCATCATCATCCTGAGAAGCCCCTCAGCAAGGTGAAGCTCCAGAGGTGACAGTGGGGCCTCGGCCTTCCCCACCCTCCGAACCCCGAACATCCCACCCAAGCAAGGGAGGGATGCAGGCCAGGTTGGCTCCAGTCTCTGAAGGGTCGGGCCCGCTAGGATCTCTGATTGTTACCCCGAAGCCGGAGGGTCCCACCTCTTTTGCCAAAGCCAGGTCCCCACCCTGGCCCCAACTCCTCCTCTCGGACCCGGAGACACCCCCACCCCCACCCCCACACCGGGCCCCGCCCACTCGGTCCCGCCCCCACCGCCCCCGAAGCGACCCGCCCCGGGCCCAAAGCAGGAAAAGGGACTCTACGCAGACGCACGCGGTAAGACCCCTGGATGCCCTCCCGTCTCGGCCTCCTCCGTTCCAGCGACCCCAGTCCCACTTACCAGCCGGACCGCGAGACAAAGGCCGCAGCCGCCACCAGCAGGGTCTGCGCCTGCGCAGGCGGACGCCCAACTACATCTCCCAGAGGATGGCGCGCGCACTTCCGGTCGTTTCCTTGCTCGGCCGGCCTCCTCCCTGGGCCCTGGCTGCTGAGCTCGGAGTCCGAGTTCGGCCGCGCGGACCCCGCCGGCCTTAGTCTCGCCTCCCTGACCCAAAGCTCTCCTACGCCGTATTCCCTTGTCTGATGGCCGGACAAATACCACGGCCGCCGTTGGCCGGGACTGCGCCTGCGCAGGCGGGCGCTGAACTACAACTCCCAGAGGGCCACGGGCAGGTTCCGTGCGCTTCTGCCCCACCCGTCGTCGCGCGGGACCGGACCCGAGTTCTAGTTTCGACGCCCGTACTTATGGCGCCCTCACGAGTGTCCACTCCGTGCGGGCTGTGTCGTGAGCCCCGCGAACGTCGCTCCCGCACTCTTAACAGCGGGGACTGGCCCGGGACTAGTTTAGACAGAGTGGTCAGGGGGGTCGGGGATGCTGAGCAAAGGCTGCGGGAAGAGCCTGGGGAGCAGTCTCCGGACCGGGGGCACAGCCGCGCTAAGGCCGCGGCGGAGAGGCCAGTGAGGAGGCATTGTGAGCGTCCAGGTGAGTCCCCTCGGAGTAGCGACACACTGCTTTCATATTGGAAATTGTGCCGTAAACTTTATTGTTGTAAAACCAACCGGTGTTTCCAAAAACCAAACAAAATGCAAGACAACAATGATACACACACACAAAACGGAAACATTCACTAAGATGCCAAACACAGGAGCCGTTTACATTTTGCCACACCGACTCAGCTTTGCAGTACTTAGTACAGGGTTCTAGGAAACATCACGTGGTGGACATGTTTTTAAATTGCTTCACGTCATTGTCAAATGTGTGCATTTGAACAGCAGCATAATATTCAAAGCCCATGTGCCCTCGCTGACCGAATTTGTCATTTGCTGAACGTTGACCAAGGCCTGCCAGGCGCTGAGCCCCGGGTACAGCAGCGCACAGTGGACTAGGTGCCAGTGGACAAGATGTGCACACTCGCCATTCCCCACTCAAGCCAGACTTACTTTCACTGATGAACATTGACCGTCCCTGGAGCAGTGAGTGGAAAGAATCTAACCAAGGCTGAGCCATGTGCACTTGCCCTTTTAAGAAAGACTGATTTATTCAAGTCAGGGTTTGCATGCTGAATTTGAAGCGAAGAACAGTTTTAAGGGCATTTTTTTCTTTGAAAGAACTCTGACTCTGAAAACAGCAGAGAAGACAGTAAGAATTCTCATGTTAGGGAAGAACCTAGCTGGGTACATTTTTTACACACAAAGACACTTGAAAAGATTAGGTTGATTCTCAACATGAATGAAAGACCTTAAATTTCATAAGCCCTAAAACTGGTTGTTACAAAAAAAAATATAATGGATGGCTCAAAATCAGAATGCACTGATGTAAACAAGGCAAAGACAAGCTTATTGGCTTTTCTTTAAAGTGTCTTGTACATTCAAAGACTATAAAAGGCCCACATTTGTGATTGTCATACTGAAAGCCCACCTGCTCTTCTCTCTACTACAGTTTGAAGGCTTTAAAATATACATTAGATGTCAATTATCAGTTCCCTCACCTGCAAACCCAAATTCAAAGAGATAGTTTTTTTTTTCTTTTTTCTTCCACAAAATATGTACTCTACTCATCCCCCCCCCCTTCCTTTTACTGGCTCAAAAGGTATGTATGTGTACACACTCCCATTATGAAATCTTTTTCTCAAAAAGGTCTGGGCAGAGTCCTGGTGATGAGCTGTTGATGCTGCCACACAGACTTGCCTGCTCACGGGGACATACCCCAGCCCTAATACCGAGCCGCGTTGCTCTACATACCTCCCTTGGGACTTGACCCTGTTACCTTCCTCTAGCCTTCTAATCCTTGTTTTTTTCCAACCAACTTTCACAAACTCAAATGCCTGCAGGGGCTGGGCTCTGTTTGAAGGGATGGATGCTGATGGTCTCAGCCAAGTGGTGCCACGTGGACAGGTAAGCCGAGTGTCGCAGGTCTGAACTTCTCAAAAGAAGCCAAAAGTTTGGATCTCTGTGTGAAATCTCTTGATTCACAGGGTATTCAAAGAGTTTTAAAACACTGTCCATTAAACAGGATGATCTGAAGGCTAGCTCTGTGATGCTCTCACCACTCCAGACCGTGTTGGTAACCAGTGGCTGGGTACCGCTCAGGCCAGTCTCGACTTCCTCTAACCTCAGGGTCGCCTTCACCTGGCTGTGACAGGACCCTACCAGAAGCAGGTGCATTAGAAATCAGTGTGGCTTTCAAGGAATTCTATAATCATTATGGATAGCACAACTTCATTACATTCTAATTTTGTTAAATTGTTTGACATATACATTTAAATATATTACAGCATTTATCCTTGTGGATATATTTCATCCTTTAAACAAAAAATCATTTTGGGAGCCTCAGAACCTAGCAGTGCCCAGGCCTCTTCTCCTCCCAGAGGTCCTGGCTTCAGTGGGAAGGAGGGTGGTCTGTTTTCCTCTGGTTCCCTGGAGCGTGAGATGATGAGGATTTGCGCTGCATCACAGCACCCAGTGCCTGGCCCAGCAGATGCTCTGTGACAAGAGCTGGAGGACAGACGAGCCTGGGAAGTGTCCTAGTGGGCAGGTGTTGGGGTCTTGCAGGGGACGCTGGCAGAGGAAGGCACAGGGTGAGCCAAGCATGCAAGGAGTGAGGAGAAAGAGAAGAGAGGGGCTGGTGCTCTATCTCACTACAGCTTGAGCAGCATCTTGGGACTAGGCAGGCCGGGCAATTAACTCAGTTTGGCGGCTTTGGTGAATCGGGATTCGGAGGAGCGACTCTCCAGGCCCAGGGCCCTGGGCCACATCCTTGCCCCTGTCAGCCAAGGCAGAGGGTGTTGAGGGGAGCCTTCCATGGTGCTGTCAGCTCCCCTCCTCAGAGGTCCAGGTAAGGCTTCCTTGGCTGATTACTGCAGCCCTGCGGTGGGGTCTTGGCAGCGGCTGCAGCTCACATACTCCTTTGGTCACCATTCACCCATTCTCACTCACGAAGGGCTGCTCTGGGCCAGGTGCTGGTAAAATGCTGCAGTGAAGACTTTTCTAAGCAGAGGAGGCATCCCTCGAGGAGGTGAGGAGGCCCAGCATACGAGTCATTGTGGAGACAAGCAGGAACTGAGTGGGCACAGGAGGCCAGCCTCCACCACCCCAGTGCCAAGAGCTACTGACGTGGGAAGAGATTCGAGGGAACTGGTCTGCTGGGCTTTATGTCATCTCAGCGTGTCTGTTTCAGAAGGATCTTGCTGGCTGTGGGTATTGGATGGGATGGAGGGGAGTGGACTGGAGGCAGAGTTCGGCTAGACACAGCTGCAGTCATCCAAAGATGGAGAAAAGACGATAGAAGAGAGGGAGGCGGGCACAGTTCAGTGCAGAGGAGAAACTGGAACAGGGCAAGCTTGGGGCCTTGGAGGGTGGAGAGACGGCATAGGGGAGGCTGTTGGTTTTCTTTCGCACTAGGGTTCTTTGGACAAGCTCAGGTGGAGGACTGAGGGACACCAGGCAGATGTCACTGGAGGGCAGTTGGTCCGTGGGATGCCGAGGCAGACATCTTCGGAGAATTCACGCAAGGATGGCTGGGGGCGGGGGGGGGGGGGCATGGCAGTTAGGGATCTGACTGATGCCTTCCTGGCAGCAGCCCCCACTCTCTCCTGCAATCCTGCTCCATCTCAGAGAGCTATGAACATGCCTCTGACTTAGGGGGATCGGAATGGAAACTGCATTGGAATAAACTCCTGGTCACCAACCAGTGGGGACACTGGATAATCCTGTCCATCGTGTGTGCTGTACCTGAAGACTCAGGCTGACTGTGGGGTCAAGACCCTCTCCCCCACCTTGCCACCTGAGCTTCGAAGAAGAAACTCCGCCTCAGCAGGATGAGAAAGAAGGTGCTTGGGAAGGGAGCTGAAGCTCACAAGAAATTAAGGCATGGAGTAGAGCCGGAAGCCCTCAGTGAGGATAAGCCAGGATGCTGTAGCGAGGCAAGAACAAGGTCCGGAGGCCCAGCTAGAGAGAGCTCCAAGAAGGCAAGTGCAGCAAATAGCGCGAAGGCAGCAGAGGGACCTGCATGGCCCGGGAAGGTGCCAGGGGACACAGGCTACGGATGGGTGCAGGAAGGAGGCAGCTTGGTCGAGAAGCAGCAGTGGGCTGGGCGGGGCAGGTCCAGAAGAGTTTTCCAGTTGAAAGGCGACTTATGGATGATTTAAAGGAGAAGGTCTCTGCTTATGTGGGGTCAGAGTCAATCCAACACTATCCAAGTTCAAAAAAAAAAAAAAGACACTTGTAAGGCTTTTGTTGGCATGGGGGCAAGTGGTGCCCAGCGATGAAGGGGTAGGGATGGATGTCAAGCTGAATCCAGATGCACATGGGCCATCCCCAGCAGTGGTGGGGTGAACTGAGGCACCTGGGTGATCCAACACCTGCTCTGGGGAGATCCAGGGTGACCATAATGCCAGATTTTTATGTGACATCTATGGTTTGAAAAATGTTTGCATTTATCTTTAAAAAAAACAAAAACACAAAGGTCATTCTGTGAGTCAAACGGAAACGTGTGCAGGTCAGTTTTGGTCAGTCCTGAAAATCCTGCCTAAAATCTTCCAGAAAGCAAGCAGATTAGTAGGTGTCAAGGGCTGAGAGAGGGGAGGTGGGAAGTGACTGCTAGTGGGTATGGGGAACCCATTTTGGGAATGATGAAAATGTACCAGAATACATGGGTTGCACGACCCTATGCATGTACTTAATGCCATCGAATTGTGCATTATGAGTAGTTAAAATGGCACGTTTTAAGTTGTGTGTACTTTATCATAAAAAAAGAGTGAAAAAGGAAAAGGTGGGCTGGGACAAAAAAAAAAAGAAGAAGAGGAAAGGGAAAGACCACATAGAAGAGCCCTGCGTTTGTGCCAGGCTCCCAGGGTCTGTGAGGGCAGGCGGTGGCCTTCCCGGGAGTGCAGATGGGCCGGCAGGTGAAGGGCGCCCCCCGGAAAAGCTCCTGGAACTGGCGCTGGCGAAGCTCCTCTTCTGTCGCCTGCGGAACACAGACGGCGGACTGCCCAGCTGAGCGCGGCGCTGGGGGTCGCTGTCGCCCAAGGAACGCGGCAGGCGTGGCGACACCCAGACAAGCGGCGGGTCCCGGGTCGCCTGCAGGATGAGTCCGCCAGGGGTCGCTGTCGCCCGGGGAACGTGGTGGCGGGGGTGGCCGGTCCCAGGTTGTTCAGCTAGACGAGCCCTTCGGTGGTCGCTGTCATTCGGTTAGGTAAGCGGTAGGCGCGGCGACACCCGGGAGATAAGGTGGGTGTCCTGTCGTCCCACAGGACAAGCCCCCCGGGGGGGGGGGTCACTGTCACCTGGGGTAAGCGGCAGGCGCGGCAACACCCAGAGACGCGGCGGGTCCCGGGTGACCTGTAGGACGAGTCCACCGGAGGTCGCTGTTACCCGAGGGATGCGGCGGCGGGGGTAGCAGGTCCTGGGTCGCTCCGCTGGACTAGTTCGCAGAGGGTCGTTGTCACCCGGGGTAAGCGGCAGGCGCGGCGACACCTGGGAGACGCGGTGGGTCGCGGGTCGCCCCACAGGACGAGCCCCTCGTGGGTCGCTGTCACCCGGGTTAAGCGGCAGGTGCGGGGACGCCCGGGGGATGCGGTGGGTCCCGGGTCGTCCCGCAGGACGAACACCCGGGGGCCACTGTCACCTGGGGAACGGGGCAGGCGCGGCGACACCCAGAGACGCAGCGGGTCCTGGGTTGCCTGCTGGACGCGTCCGCCAGGGGTCGCTGTCACCCGGGGGACGCGGCAGGGGGGATGGCGGGTCCCAGGTCCCTCCGCTGGACGAGTTCGCAGAGGGTCGCTGTCACCCGGGGTAAGCAGTAGGCGCGGCGACACCCGGGAGACGCGGTGGGTCCCAGGTTACCCCGCAGGACGAACACCCGGGGTCGCTGTCACCCGGGGAACGGGGCAGGCGCGGCGACACCCAGACACGCGGTGGTTCCTGGGTTGCCTGCAGGACGAGTCCGCCAGGGGTCGCTGTCACCCGGGGGACGCGGCGGCGGGGATGGCGGGTCCCAGGTCACTCCGCTGGACGAGTTCGCAGAGGTTCGTTGTCACCCCGGGTAAGCGGCAGGCGCGGCGACACCCGGGAGACGCGGTAGGTTCCGGGTCGCCCCGCAGGACGAGCCCTTCGTGGGTCGCTGTCACTCGGGGTAAGCGGCAGGCGCGGCGACACCCAGAGACGTGGCGTGTCCCGAGTCGCCTGCAGGACGAGTCCGCCAGGGGTCGCTGTCGCCCGGGGAACGCGGCGGCGGGGGTGGCGGGTCCCGGGTCGCTCCGCAGGACTAGCCCTTCGGTGATTGCTGTCACTCGGGGTAAGCGGCAGGCGCGCCCGGTTCTGGGGTCGCCCCGCAGTATGTGTCCGCCGAAGGTCGCTGTTACCTGGAGAACGGGGCGGTGGCTCCCGGGTCGCCCCGCAGGACGAGTCCGCCGAAGGTCGCTGTCACTCGGGGTAAGAGGCAGGCGCGGCGACACCCAGAGACGCGGCGGGTCCGGGTCGCCCCGCAGGACGAGTCCGCGAGGGTCGCTGTCATCCGGGGGACACGGCGGCAGGGAAGCGGGTCCCGGGTCGCCCCGCAGGATGAGCCCACCGAGGGTCGCTGTCACCGGGGAGGGGGGGGACGCGGTGGGTCCCGGGTCGCCCCGCGGGACGAGCCCGCCGGGGGGTCGCTGTCACCCGGGACGCACGTCCGCTCACTGCGTGGCGTGCAGCTTCTGGTGGTCGAGGAGGTGGACCATCCAGGGGAAGGCCTTCCCGCAGACGCCGCACTCGAAGGGCCGCTCGCGACCGGAGGGCTCGCGGCGGCCCGAGGGCTCGCGGCGGCCTGAGGTCTCGCGGCGGCCCGAAGGCTCCCGGCGGCCGGAAGGCTCCGCGCGGGCGGAGGGCTCCCCGAGACCGGAGGGCTCCCCGAGACCGGAGGGCTCCTCGAGACCGGAGGGCTCCCCGCGGCCGGAGGGCTCCCCGAGACCCGAGGGCTCCCCGCGGCCGGAGGGCTCACCGCGCCGGCCTCCATCCGAGTCCTGGGCCTGCCCTGCCGCTTCCTGGGGGTCGGCCTCTCCTGGCTCCTCGCCCCCGCTCCGGCGGGGCCTCTTGGGCAGCGGCTCCAGCAGGTGGATCTTCCGATGCTCCCCCAGGACAGAGGCGTGCAGGAAGGTTTTGCCGCACTCAGGACACGAGAAGGGCCCCTCTTCCAGGTGGCGCTTTTGGTGCTCCATGAAGTGGGTGACCCAGGTGAAGACCTCCCCGCATTCGGCGCACGCGAAGGGCCGCGTCCCTGGGGGGACTGGCGGCGCCGCTGAGCTCCCGGAGGAGGGGGCAACAGCCGGTCGCCCTGACTCTTCGGGGGAGGCTTTGGTGTCTTTGAGTAAGGGCAGGTGGGTGCTGCTGGCATCACGGTCCCCAAGTCCCTTTTGGGGACTACTGCTCTGAGCACTTGGGAGGGTGAGGTCTGCAACCAGGCTGGGCTGAGGGCGTGGGTGCAGGGGCTTCTCTGGAGCAGGCCCTTGGCCCGCAGTGCCCTGAAGCACAGTGTCCCTGGGGGCAGCCCCTGACTGCCAGGCACTCCCTTCGGCCTGGGGAGTGTCCTGGGCCAGCCTGGGGAGACAGTGCCTGTTTTCGAGGGCTCTGTCCCGGACCTGCCCACAGGGAGGCTCATCCCAGACACTAGGCTTCACAGGCAAGCAGCCCAGGCCTGGGGAGGGTAAGGGAAAAGGGTTGTTAGCGAAGGGACAGAGGCTGGAGGCCACACTGCCTCCCTGCCCCTGCTCCCCAAAGGCTGCAGAGAAGGGCAGGCAGCCAGCTGCTGGTACTCAGTAGAGCCTTCTTGTTCTCCATCTTTCCCTCTCTTAAGATAAAGGGGCACGTGGGGTTGGGGGCAGATCCCACAGCCCCGGGGCCCCCTTGTCCTCACCTGGGCAGGCTGCTGAAGGGACCCCATGCTGCAGCATCCTCAGTCTGTCTGCCTTCATGCTGGGAGGCTGAAGCCCTGGTCAAGGGGTGGAAACGTTTGAGTAGCTGTTGGGGCAGGGGGTGCCAATATCAGTCCCCACTGTTGGTGTGCACAATCTGGAGGAGGTATAGAGTTAATCACCAAAGCTCCCCCCCCCCACCCCCAACACTGCCATCAGCAAAGTCTAACCCTTGCCAGGCCCCAGTCCTCAGGATTGCTGTAGGACCCAAACACTCACCGAGTGAGCCCAGGGTGCAGGATGCCTCGGCCCCCACCCTGGTGTGGGGACTCCGCTGGGGCTGGGCAGGCTGCAGCCACTCGCCCTCCTGGGGGAGCCCCAGCTCCGATGCCTGGAATGGCAAACACAGTCCCATTCAGCAACTGCCCCATGCCACCCACAGCTTGGAGCAGCCACCAGAGAGCCATCCACCCAGTGCCACCACAGCAGAGGGACAGACACCATTGCCTCCTTTCAAAAATCCAGGAATAGCGAAACTAAAGCCACTGCCTCCCCCCCAAAAAAGGTGCCCCCCCCAAAAAAAAAGCCACCAAACCAATAAATAGTAGTTAGTAACAGTTTATTGTGCATATAGGAATAGTCTGTGAACTGAGAGCTTTCAAATCCAAGATTGATAGGAAGTTTGGAGGCTTATACAGTGAAAGTGAGGAAGGCATTTTAACTTTTTTGGTGACAGTTATTACCTTTGTAATAGGTAATACTGGGGTTTTCCAGTGGCAGGGGTTGACTCAAAGTGATTATTCTTACACTGCATTTAGGAAGATGACCTAAGTTTCTTTAATAACCACCAGAGGCATTTGCACAAGGTGGCCCAGATTATAATTCACTTGTTTTGCAGAACACACTAAATTAAGTTTCACTTACTGTGGCTTTAAGTGGCTTTGTCTGCTCAGGGAATGTTCAGATCTGGTTTCCTTTTTTATTTAATTTTAACATCCCAAATGCACATTCCCAGAGGGCTGTTACTAGGACATAATTTGAGACACCCCCCCCCTTGCAAAATGGAAATACAAGGCTCCCTTGTGATGTGTTTTATGTGTCCAGTTCTGTGTCAATGTGACTAGGCTAAGGGATGACCTGATCGCTGGTAAAATATCATTCCTGGTATCTGTGGGGATGTCTCCAGGGAAGACCAGCATTTATACTAGTAGTCTGAGTAAAGGTCATCCTCACCAATGTGGGTGAACATCACCCAATCCTTTGAGGGCCCAAGTTGAACATGAAGGCAGAAGGGTGCCTTTATGCTCTCTGCTTGAGCTGGGACAGCCACCTTCTGCCCTCAGATATTGGACCCCACCTTGATTATTGGCCTTTGGACTCAGACTGGGACTCCTCGGGTCCTCAGACCTTTGGACTTGAGATGGAATCCCCACCAGAAGATCAGGGACTTCTTGGCCTTCATAATCATGTGAGCCAGTTCCTTATAGTAAGTCTCTCTGCACTTGATCTTCGCCAAAAGGCCAAGAAGCAACAGTAAATCTCTCTGTATGTCTATATAAATCCTTCTGGTTTTGTTTCTGTGGAAAACCCTAACTAATACACCCTCACTTGAAAACCATTGACAATTTCATGGCAACAAGGTGGCATTAAGAAGAGTCCTATGTATGGAGTCAGGTCAATATCACTTATGGGGTTCTGAACTGTTCCTCACAGCTGCACTGTCCCTGAGAACAAGCGCGGCGGGCCCCCCCCCGCCCAGGGTGGTGAGCAGCAGTGAGGCTCTAGGTCTCATCTGTCACCAAAGCACTCCTGTCACCCATCCCGCCAATGGGTACACAGATCCCACACAAAGTGATATCAGTGCTTGCCACTGAATAGTGAGAATCTGAAACTTTCATCCAGGCTCTGGCTCCACTTGCTGTATGGCCCTGGGAGCTTTTCCTCTCTGGGTCTCAAAGGGGATATCTGCGCGACTCGCTCAGAGCTAGGCACCTGGCAAGGGCTTCGCAAACTTCCACTGTAGTGGCTGGGTCATTCAGGCTTTGTGGCTAGAGAAAGAGCACAGTGATATCCCCCAATACAAATGAACAATATTCGAGAAAGTGCATTGGGACCAACAAGAAGTGAGAAGCAGGCAGGAGGTCAAGCCCATGTTGGAAAGGCCTGTCTTTGGTTGGTCTCTGCTTTCTGCTTCTCTCAACCTACCCTCCCAGGGTGCTGGAGTGCAGGTGCAGGGTTCTAAGGCTTCCCAGAGGCCCAGACGGGACTGATAGGTGCTGGAGACTCACGGAGGGAGGGAGCTGAGGACAGGGTGCAGTGGGAGGGAATTAAGGTATAAGATTCCTCACTTTCAGGCTGGGAATATATGGATAATGTGTTTGGCTGAATTATTGATTTTCTGTCTCGTGCTAAATACTAGTTTTGATTATAAAACAACATTTATTGAATTCTATAACAGTCACCAGAGAGGCTGCCATCTGCAAGGGAGTAGGCAGGAATTCCTCTCCCTCTTCTTCCTGGTACCCCAACCACCTGAGACCTTCAGCTGCTGCCAGTCCTGCCTCCTCAGTGGCCGAGACCATGACCATGGATGGTGGAGGGGTTAAGTGAGAGAGAAAGCCCAGGATGCGTGTGCGCGCACGCGCTGGTGGGGGCGTGCTAGGGCATATTAGTCCGCCTGGCTTGGAAGCTTAGGTTGCCATGCAGAGATGTCTGCAGATATACAGACCTGGGCCAGGCACAAAAAACGGGATATTTCTGGGCCTTCTCTATATCTCCAAACACAAAAATGTCCCCAAAGTCCTGTTGGCCCTGGGGTCTGGTCATTCCAGGGACAGTGTTGGGCAATGAGTGAGATGTGAGGGCCCACATCTGTCATCTAACCAGCCAAGAAAAAGAAAATAAGAACAATGGGATATGTGAATGCCAACCAGCCTTTTACTGCTGTTGACGGATTATTGTTAATGGCGTTAGTTGAGGAAGCAGAGCTGGGTTTATGTCTAAAAAAGACTTGCCAGGGGTGGGGGTGGGACAAAATAGATGAAGGGGTCAAAAGGTACAAACTTCCAGTTATAAAAAAGGTAATTCCTGGGGCTGTAACATACGGATTGGAGATTATAGTTGATAATATATTGTAGATTTAAAAGTTGCTAAGAGTAAATCTTAAAAGTCCTCATCACAAGGAAAAAAATGGTAACTGTGTGGTGATGGATGTTAACTGGACTTATTGTAGTTGATCATTTTGCAATATATACATATATTGAATCATTATGTTGTACACCTGATACATATTAATTGATGTTACACATCAGTTATATCAATTAAAAATTAAAAAGAAAAAGATGTTATAGATACAGTTGGGGGAAAAAAAAAAAGTCCTTGAAGCCCAGACCCTAATTGCAGTGCATGGAGATGGAGTGTGAGCATGTGTGTGATTTCCAAGGGGAGAATTCAGGATAGAAAAGGGATTTTCATCAACACATCTGGCTATGTGTCAGGCACTTGTGGCCCATCTGGGGCTGACTTATCCATCATGTGCCAGAAATATAATGCCCAGAGCCCATGAAACTTTTTGGAGAAAGGGGTTTCTCATGATAATGTTTTAATTTCTTTTAAAAGCTGACACAAACACAAAATGAACATAGCAACTATTCCAGCCTGGAACATATTCATCTTTATACCAAACGGTCATAAAATACAACTTTTACTATTTTGTGGAAGCTCATGAGTATAACTTTGATATGATATTTATGGGGCAAAAATTCTTAGGACCCACGAAATTCCTAACACAACCCTGGGTTCATTGTCCTCTCTACTTTGGTGTATGCAGTGTGTATTGATTTTTTATGGCTGCTGTAACAAATCATGACAAACTTAGCGGCTGAAAACAACACAGATTTCTCTCACAGCTCTGGAGGCCAGAAATCAGTTTCTCTGGGCTAAAGTTAGAGTTGGCCAAGGCTCATTCCTTCTGAAGGCTCTCCAGGGATGGTCTGTTCCCTGGACTTTTCTCAGCTTCTAGACACATCCACATTCTTTGTTTTATGGCCGTCCCTCCATTTTCACTACCTCTGTGCACAGGCCACTGCCCTGTCTCCTGTTGTTAAACCTCCTTCTGCCTCCCTCTTTTAAGTACACTTGTGATTACATTTAGAATCCACTCAGATAGTCCAGGATAATCTCCTCTGCTCACATTCCATACTTAATCACCTGCAAAGTCCCTTTTGCCACCTATGGTAACATTCCCAGGTCCCAAGGATGAGGACATGGACATTTGGTGGGGCCAAGGGGGTTGGTGGAGTCATTATTCATCCTGCCACACGGTGTGTGTTTGAAGTTTTCCACGATAAAAAGTTTTACAAAAAGATACTTGAAAATATATTTCTAGGGTGCCTGGGTGGCTCAGTCGGTTAAGTGTCTGACTCTTGGTTTCGGCTCAGGTCGTGATCTCCTGGTCGTGAGATTGAGCCCTAAGTAGGGCTCCACGTGCTGAGCATGGAGCCTGCTTGGGATTTACTCTCTCCCTTTCTCTCAGTCTCTCCTCTCCCCTCTCAAATAAAGAAATAAACAAAAAAGATATTTCCTCCTGCAAGCCTAAAACAAGACAACTAATAACTCTTTTTTCCCTCTCAGCCATAGCAGGTCAGAGATAGAAACTCACACAGGTGAGTTCAAGGGCGGGGATGATCTGCCGGTGATGTCTACAAAGGTACACATGTTTCTTTGGTGGGATGGGCTCTTCTGCTGAGGGTGGGTGGATTATTCATCTTTTGTCTCATGTTTTCGTTTAGATGTCTTTCTTTTATTGTTGTTAATTAACTAAAGATGAAAACGGTCTCCAGGCAGAAGAACATAGTGGCCAGAGAAGAAACAAAATACAGACTGGTGGGTCCTTCAAAAAACCAGCCATGCAAATCAAACCTCAAAATGATGCTAGACCCCAGTAGCATGAGTGGGGTGGTCTCTGGGGATACACAAGGGACTGGACTTTGGCTTGATGGGAAATATTCTCATTTTTAATGGTTCTTTCATTTAACTTATCTTAATTTTACTTAATTGTATAAAATTGTTGTGTGTATGTGTGTGTGTGTGTGTGTGTGCGTGTATGTATGTATGCGTGTGTATGCACACATGTTCATATGCAGGTGTGAATTTTAACACATATATAGATTCATGAAACTACTACCACAGTCAGGACCAGAATGGTCCCAGCACCTGGGGAAAACCCCCTCATGCTGGCCCCATATAGTCACACGTTTCATCAACCCAGAACTCCTGCCTGGTGTCCACTGATCTGTTCTCTGTGGCTATCATTTTGTCTTTTCAAGATTGTCATATAAATGGGATTTCATAGTATGTACCTATTGAGATTAACTGTTTTGATAGCATAGTGGCCTTCAGATCCATCCAAGTTGTGTGTGAATCAAGAGTTTCTTCCATTATGTTGCTGAGTAGTATTCCATGGTGTGCAGGATAAGTGAGTGTTTATCCAATCACAGGGACATGTAGGTTGTTTCCAGTTTGGGGCTATTACAAACAAATGCTATGAATATTTGTGTACAGGTTTTTGTAGGAACATGAGTTTTTGTTTCATTTGGGTAAACACCCAGTCCCAGGAGGGGGATTGCTGGGTCATATGTCATGTATATACTTAACTTTATAAGAAACAATCAAACCATTTTTCCATTTTCCATTCCTACCAGCAATGAAACAGTTCCAGTTTTTCCACATCCTTGCCAGCACTTGGTGCTGTCCCTCTTTCTACTTTTAACCATTCCAGCAGGTGTGTAATGATGTCTCACCGTGGTTTTAATTTGCATTTCCCTGATGGCTAGTGATCTTCCATCTTCCAAATGTGCTCATTGTGATATTCCCATTTTTAAAAGGTAAGCACATGACTCCTGTCCTTTTTCTCTCTGAGCACGGACATAGAAAACACAAGGAAGCCAAAGATGCTTCCAGGTTGCTTGTGAATGGTGTAGAGGGGCTTGGGAGGGGAAGATGGCGGTATGGATCATGAATGAGGGGGGCCACACGACCCTGTATGAAAGGCAGGATGCCTCATGGACACCCAGGCTGACAGCCACCTGCAGGGGATGAAGATCCTGACAGGGGTTTTGCACGGAGGGTTAACATTTCAGAGGGGCAGATTAGTGAGAGACAGAGGGGCCTGTGGTCTCGGAAAGGGTGAGGTCACAGAGGTGACAGGAGGTGAGAGCAAGGTGCTGTGAATCTGGTGCCAGGGGGGAGGAAATGTGGTTTGGCTTTTGTTTCTTTTGTGATTTACCTGTTAACAAATCTACATGGTCTTCCCTGCTCCCCCATGCCCCCCCCACCCGGTTTTAATCACTCCGGTCCCTGCTGGAGGCCTGTCCCCATCACTCGGTGAGTGCCAGCCACACCAAGTTTCCCTGGGTCCCTGACACACACTTGATCCCAGGTCCCCTCTCACTTGGGGCCTTTGCAGGAACAGATCTTGCTGCCAGGGACACCCTCTCAGAGTCTTTCCTGGCTCCTCCAAGAATCCACAGGGCTTTCTGGTATAAGACTACTACAGAGAGTAACACAGATGGGACCCAGGCCAGGGCCCCCAGGCACCTATGTGCCGGCACTTGGGAGTGGTAGCACCAGAAATCTTTCGACTGCCCAGCATGTAGTCGTGGGCTACAGCATCTGGCTTGTGTCTGGGAAAGGACTGGATGAGGGCCCAAGTGGAGGGGGATAAAGATGGTGTCTGTGATGTCTGCAGCAAAGCACAGCCCTATTTTACTGTATTTGGCCCGGCATTGAGCCCCAGCAGGTTTTGGGATTTGTGGGACCACTTAGAGGTGTGGAGTTCAGGCTTCTTGGGAGTGTTGGGGACAGCCTTGCACAGAGCTTGGGTGGGATGTCCTTGAGCCTGTCACAGCACTGATGCCCGTGGTGCCCTGGGAATGTAGGAGCATGGAGCCAGGGGCCCTGGGCTCACCTGGCATGGGTCTTTCTGGTTCTTCCCGTCTTCCTCCTCGCTGATGCTCCCGTCCTGGTGGTCGGTGAGAGATACCAGAACTGGGTGGGAGAAAGGGATGGTGAGAGGCTTGTGGGCCCAGAGCCCCCAAATCCCCCAGGTTTCCTGCACCAGGAGGGCAACACATCCCAGGAACATCTCTGAAGACCCCCAGTGAGGCCAAGGTAAGAGCAATAGTGTGTCACTGCCTCCATCCTTCCAACAAGCTTCTAAATGCAGCCCCACCCCACCTCCTGCTCCAGACCTTTCCACGGCTGCCAGGCATGCCATGGTGATCCCAGAGGCAGCCGAGGACAGGTCTTCTCACCCAACACTCCATGCCCATGTGTGCTCCTGAGAGGCCCATGAAGAGGACATATCCTGTAGCACTAACATGAAAAGCCTGGACAGAAGTCTTTATGAGGTGGAATGTGGTCAGGTAGCAAAGACGGTTGAAGCAGAGCCCCCTTGGATCTACCACAAAACACATTGTAGAGGGACAAAAGCCAGGGCAGAATAACAGTTAACAGAAGGGACACCATTTATAGAAGGTTTAGGACTTGGGAAACAGAGCCATACACTGTTATGGATACAAAATAAGAGGAAAAAGTACAAACATGCACATGCAATGAGAGATTCAAGGCTTTGCCTCTGGAGCAACAGGGAGAGTAGGGTTGAGAGGAATGTGAGGGGACATGAGGATCCAGTGAACCCCACAGTGTGTCATTTCTTCAAATCAAGCTGCCTTTCAGGAGGTTAGGCTCTGAGATGGCTTCATGGCAGTTACACAGGTGTTCATAATAATACTTTCCATAGTTTTATAGGCTCAAAATGTGTCATATAAAAAGCAAACTGTAGTTTTGGAAAGAAATTTGGCAGTTCCTCAAAAAGTTATACATAGAGTTACCATAGGACCTAGCACTTTTCCTCCTTAGGTGTGTTCCCAAGGGAGATGAAAATATGTCCACACAAGTATCTGTATGTGAATGCTCATAGCAGGATTGTTCATCATAGCCCCAAAGTGGAAACAACCCAAATGTCCATCAGCTGATAAATGGAGAAACAAACTGTGGTATATCCATACAATGGGGTATTATTCAGCCATAAAAAAAAAAAAAAAAAAAGAAGTACTGATATATTTTACAACACGGATGAATCTTGAAAACCTTATGCTAAGTGAAAGAAGCCAGACACAAAAGGCCACATATTGTGTGATTTCATTTATATGAAATGTACAGAACAGACAAATCCATAAAGACAAAAAGTAGATTAGATTAGGGGGGAGAAGAGAATGGGGAGTGACTGCTAATGGTCTGAGGTTTACTTTTGGAGGGAGTAAAATGTTTTGGAATTAGATGGTGATAATGGTTGCACAACTCTGTGAATATATGAAAAATCACTGAATTGTGTATTTTTAAGTGGGTGAATTATATGGTATGGAAATTATGTTTCAATAACATTATTATTTTTAAAAAGCAAACAGGAAGGTAACATTACCAAAAAACGGCAGAGTAGGGAGCTCCCAAAGTCAATCCCTCCACAATTAAGCATCCACAATTAAGCAACAATTAAGCTGGCAAAAACTTCCAGACTTAACTTTTTGGGAACTTGAATTTGATTTAAAAAAAAAAAAACAAAAAAACAAGGATGAGGGAATGCTTAATGAAGAAAGAAGCTATTGAATTTCAACTAGAAGGTTTTGTGGCATTTTTACTTACCTGCCTACCAACCCCACTCCCCAGCTAAAAGGGGCTGTGGGGATGGCAATCCATATTATTGGTGTGGCTTGCTGAAGCCACAGGGGGCAGGACATATCTTGTTCCCAAAGAATTGCATTTGTGTGTTTTGACCTGTCTGGTGACTCTCTGAAGGATTGGGTCAGGAGGTTGCCTTCCTTATGCCCTCTCAGAACCCTCAGGACTGGAGTGGCCTCCTGAACAGCATTTGCCAAAAGCATTTAAAGGCACATACTAGTCACAACCTGACATACTAGTCACCTGAAACAAGGGATAAGTGGAGCAAGCAGCAGTGAGACCAAAATGCCTAGGAAAGAAGAGTCTGGAGAAAGAAGTACATGTAGGAATAAGGACTTTACTAGAGAGTCTAGCAGGCCATGCATATGCTCAGGGCTAAACACATGGTAGGAAACATGAGAAGATCCCAAGCTTTCATCTCTGGTTGATCTTTAGGCCCCATTAACTGGGAAGTGAAGACTTAAAGATAGTTGTAAATGGAGTGGCTAAGCATTGAAGGAGGACCTCAACTCAGAGCCAACCAACAAAAACCAGGAGAGTTTTGTTTTGTTGGCTCCAGGCATTTAAGGAAATCTCTGTCACATCACTAGCTAACCACTAAATTCGTGAAACAGAAACTTTAGTAAGCACACACAACAAAGAATGTAGTTTTTACAAAATAGTTCAAAAATAGTTTAAAGAAGTTATCAAAATAAACAATTAAATCCACAATAAGCATAAACAGGCCCTGGAGAGGGAAGAGAATCTGATATCCAGAGTTATCACATTATATTATCAAATACTAAAAATGCCCAGTTTCCAACAACAAATTAAGAAGCATACAAAGAACCAAGAAAGTATATCTCATTCACAAGAATAAAAGAAACTAATGGAAACTATCCTCGAGGAAGCCCAGACATTGGACTTAACTAGACAAAGATTTGAAATCAACTGTCTTAAATACCTTCAAAGAGCTAAAGGAATACATAAACAAAGAGCTATCAAAAATCAGGGTAATTGTGTTCTCAACAAATAAAGGATATCAATAAGGAGAAACTATAAAAAGGAACCAAATAGAAATTCTGGAGCAGAGTATAAGAACTAAAATGAAAAATTTGCTAGAGAGGTTCAACAGCAGATTTAAGCTGGCAGAGAAAAGGATCAGTAAACTTGAAGATAGGTCAATTAAAATTGTACAGTCTGAGGAGAAGAAAGATGAACAGGGCCTAAGGGACTTGTGGGAACACCATAAAACATACCAACAGACATATAGTGGGAATCCCAGAAGGAGAAGATCAAAAGAGAGTGAAAATATTTTTAAAAGTAATGGCTGGAAACTTCCTAAAATAGATACAATACATGAATCTACACATTCAAGAAGCTGAACAAACTCCAGTAGGATGAACTCAAAGAGACCCACACTGAGACATGCTATAATCAAACTCTCATGTGGTTCCACATATCAGAATCAAGCTTCGTACTGCACCATATTAATAGATCACATGATCATCTCAATTGACGAGGAGAAAGCATTTGATGTAAGCCAGCACCCTTTCATGATACAGCATCATAATTTTGAGGGACTGAAAGCTTACCCCCAATCAAGAATGAGGCAAGTATGTTTGCTTTTACCACTTCTATTGAACATTGTACTGGAAGTTCTAGCCAAAGCAATTAGGCAACAAAAAGAAAAAAAAAAAAAGGCATCTAAATTGGAGAGGAAGGGGTGCCTGGCTGGCTCAGTGGGTGGAGTGTGTGACTCTTGATCTGGGGGTTGTGAGTTTGAGCCCTGCGTTCGATGCAGAGACTTCTTAAAAATAAAATCTTAAAAAAAAAAAAATAAATTGGAAAGGAAGAAGAAAAACTATCTATATTCACAGATGGCATGAGCTAATTAGTGAATTCAGCAAAGTTACAGGACACAATATCAACACATAAAAATTAGTGTGTTTCTATAAACACCAGTGAACAACCCCAAAAGGAAACTAAGGAAATTTCATTTATAATAAGAATCAGTTCCACTTATAGACTCAAAAAGAATAAAATACTTAGGAATAAATTTAGCCTGGGAGGTACAAGGCTTGTACATTGAAATCCGGAAAACTGCTGAAAGGAATTAAAGAAAAATAACATGATTATTTATTATTATTAAACACATTCTGTGTTCATGGATTAGAAAATTTAATATTATTAAGACAGCAAAATTATTTAGTGATCTACAGGTCCAATGTAATCCCTGTAAATACCCCAACAGCCTTTTTTCCTTCTTTGCAGAAATAAAAAGCTGGTCCTAAAATTTATATAAAATTGCCAGGGACCCAGAATAGCCAAAACAGCCCTAAAATAGGACAAAGTTGGAAGACACATACCTCTTGATTTCAAAATTTACTACAATTTTCAAAACTTGCTACAAGACAAATTTGGCATAAAGACAGACTTGTAGAATGGAAAGGAATTGAGAGTCCAGAACTAAGAGAGTCCAGAACTAAGAATCTACGGCCAATTGATTTGTCACAAATGTACCAGGACCATTCAGTGGGGAAAAGGAGTCTTTTTAACAGTGGTGCTGGGACTACTGGTAATCCACATGCAAAAGAATAAAGTTGGACCCTTACTTCATACAATATACCCAACAGTGCCTGGTGGTTGCCAAAGGCCCATCCTTGGATCTTCCTGCTGTTTCTGTTCACCTGCCTTTTCCCCTCCTGGATTGGCTGTGCACCCACTAGGTGTCTGGTATTGCCCACTGTCCAGGAACCACCTGATGGTGGATGCAGAGCTCTTGCTCTCATAAAGCTCACATAAACTAGGACAGAGAACTAGGACACATGCAGGGAAAGGATAAACCCTAAAAACATCGCAGAGGGGTAAGGACCCCGAAGAACATGAGTGGCATCTTGCAGGGCAGCCTCTCAGAGGGATGGATGTCTGAGCCAGGCCTTGAAGATGAGCTGGCTACCCCTGGATCCAGTGAGGGTCAAGGCTGCAGACTGTAGGGAGGGAAGGCCCTGGAGGCAGGTGATCAGAGCACCCAGCCAGGACAGGATCTGGGGTCAGAACTGCTGCAGGGTTGGCATAGGAGCTGACAGCTCCCTCTGCTTCTGTGTGAACAGAAGGTAGGATGATGGTTGTGGGGAGTCATTAAACTTTTGATTGCTGAGGCAACCATTTCAAATACATCCATCTGGAATAAACATATTTGCAGCTGTATGACACAGCTTCCAGCAAAAAAGGAGATAAGGAATTGGGCAGCCCCCAGTCATGGAGGTCCCTCTTTCGGAAAGCCCTGGGTAGTCCAGATAACTGACAGTTTGGGTGACCTAGTTCTCCTTTCTCACACTCTAATTACCACTCTTCTGCTTTAAATTAGCCAATAAAGAGTATATTTCTAAGACCCTAGACAGCCTCCCTCCAATAAAAGCAGAGCCCCAGGCGTGTGCTCTCTCTCCCAGTGCTCTCCCTCTTGTGCCTGAGAGCATCACTGTCAATAAACAGGCTGCAGTGGGCGCAACACTCCTGGGTACCCAGGTTCACGGCTGGGCCAGAGGGAGGGACACACTATGGACTAAAATGAGAAGAGACCTGTTCTGTTCAGATATTTTTCCAGACACCAGCCATCAGGAACTTTGAATGGAAATATTGGCTCTGTCTTCACCCTGCGGGCCACAGCGACTGGAGAGGACCACTCACAGGAAAGAGAGTCAGGCTCCCACTGGATTTCATCTGGGCTTTAGGCACCCTGTCCACAGCCCTGCCCCAGCCAGCCCCTGGGCACATCTCATCCTCAGTGTGCATCTCTTCCTGTTCCTTCCCACTCACTACCCTCCAGGAGGTTCCCCACCCAAGGAATGAAGCCTAATCTTGAGACAGCAGCATGCAGATGCCACCTGCCCATGTCCCTGACTTCTAGGCATTCACGCAGCAGGTAGAAACACCTTCTTATGCCCAGCCACCTGCTGCTCCAACTACCTCACTGTCCACAGGACCACAACTTGTGCAAAACATGTACACAATCCCCCTGCTGAAAAATGATACAGAATCTCAAGATGGCAACAGCAGAGTATTAATGCTAGCCTGGGCCTCCTAAGTGTGGCAGGCTGTGTGGGTCCACCAGGGGCCAGATGCAAAAGCTTTTTGGCCTCTTTGTCCCTGGAACAGTGAATTCCAAGGGCTACTTTATCTGCCTTGCACGTCTTCATGATGCCACAGGAACCCAGGAACAAGAGTCCATGATGGCATTCAGTGCCTTCTAACTTGGACTAGGCTCTTGCCTCTGCAAAACGGGACATGCAGCTTTCCTGAGCACGTCAGCCAGCTTCCTGCAGGCAGTGTGGAGACCTGAGACCCCTGTTTTCTGTAGATTTCAAGGCTTTTCTGAACCGAAGGCCTGAAGACACCCTGATCACAGCACCTGTGCCAGGCCCTGAGTTGACCTCCTCCAGATGTTGTGATGGGGTCTGCACTTTTGTTGACATTACTAGGAAAGAGGGAACCCATTTCATGGGCCTGGGAGGCTGGGAGTTCTACAGAGTCACAGGGGCAAGAAAGCATGAGGACAAAGCACCTGTGGGGAAGAGGGGAGCCCAGGTAGCATCAGATCCGCCTGTGGACCTTGCAGCTATCGGAGTCCCCTCCATCTGTTGAGCTCCCTCTAACACCCATTCTGTGACAACTGTGGCCCCAGGTGTCTGTCTCCACAACCAGCCTGTGGACCTCTGAGATGGGTCTGTGTCCCATGGACTGGAAGCAGGGGAGGGACTAGCCACCTCCAGGATCCCTGGACAGGGCCTGAGGTGGGAGGCACGTGGTCCACAGCATCTCGTGTGGGCTGAGGGACCCGGGGTCCTTCTGACGGAGAGCAGACAAATGCAAAGCCACAGGCCAGATGGATACATGGTAAAATGGAGGAATCCTCAATTACCGACTGAGAGAAGTGAGGCAGACAGAGGTGTGCAGCACAATGACATTTATGTAAACAAAAAAAACAAAATCAAAAACACAGGTGTGTGATACGACAATGTGCACTGGGTAGGACATGTACAGGCAGGGGTTCTGCTCAGATGGTCTGGGGCGCTGCTGGTCGGGAGGGGGAACGGGACAGGAGCGGGTGGGGGGTGGGTGGGAGCAGTGCTGGGTGGATGCGACACTGTGAGTCCGAAAGGAAAAAGCAGCGCGATCCTTGGGCACCGGGCCACAGAGACACTGGCCAGAACCCAAACCCGGCACCTGCTCCTCCCCTGCAGCCACTCGCTCTCAGGGGTGAGGCCCGTCCCCTCACCTTCCTGCTGTGACATCTGTGTGAGGTCCTCCACCAGGCTAGCGGCCTCCCTGCAGGTGCGAGGGCCCTGCGACTGCACCCAGGTCCTCATCTTGCTGGGCAGCGCACCCAGGAACTGCTCCAGCACCAGCAGCTCCAGCATCTGCTCCTTGGAGTGCGCCTCGGGCCGCAGCCACTGGCGGCACAGCATCCAGAGCTGGCCCAGCGCGCGGTGTGGCCCTCCTGCCACGCGGTACTGGAACTGTCGGAAACGCAGGCGCCAGGCCTCAGTATCCCCAGGGCCGGCCAGCTGAGGGGCCCTGTCCTGCTCCCTCAGGGCTGGGGTCTGGGGACTCCTGGGGGAGGCGAGGGCTCTGGCCAGCGGGAGCATCTCTCCGGCCTCAGGGGGCAAGCGAACTGGATCCCAGGACAGTCCCAGCAGCTCCAGACAAACCCAGGTGGCGGCAGGCAGATGCAGTCAGCAGTCAGGGCCTGCAGAGAGGGGCAGGCGCAAAGTGGCCACATCAGATGGTAGCCATCACCTTGCTCAGGACTCCCCTTGGCTCCCCACCTCCTTGCCCTGACCTCCAGTTCCCAAGGAATTGACCTTAGCCCTCCCCATCTCATTCTGACCTGATCTTACACATGGCCCTCACAGGCTACATTGTGAAGACAACACACTGGTCACCCCAGGGCCTTTGCACCTACTGTTCCACCCACACTCCTCTCTGATGCTCATCCCAGCTCAGCTGTCACCACGCTCTGGTTCAGAATGTCACCCTTGTCTCCTCAAGCTCACTGTGCTGTCTTCACAACCCTCATCTCCTCATGAACATATCTCATTTCCCTACTTAGCTTAGTATCCATTTCCATCCTTCATTCATTTAGTCATTCAACACACGGTTTACAGAGCATCTAGGGGAACAGGATTCCTGCCCTGGTGGAGTAGCCAGCACTGCCCAGCAGAACTTCCTATGGGGTTAGAAATGCTCTCCACCTGTACTGTCCAACGTGGTAGCATCAGCTACATAGGGCTCCTGAGCACTTAAAATAAGGAACTGGAGTTTAAATCCCCTTTAAATGGAAACAGCTGGATATGCTATGCAATAGCGCAGTAGAGGCCTCCTGCCTTGCCTGTAGCTTTCTGGCCTTTTCTACTTGCCTATGCTGTCTACTTCTGGCCAAGTTAGAGCTGAAGGAGGAGGTAGTAAGGAGGACAAGGGAGGGATAGAGACTTTAAAAGCAGAGGGAAAGTGGAAAGGACAGGGAGAAAATAGCATTTTGTGCATCTTCCAAGCTTCCTATAGTGAACATATAACTGAAATGTTAGTCATAAAAATAAAAACGAGCAGGTTTTTTTTTTTTTTTCTTTTTTTTTTAACACTTGTACTCTGTGCTGATCCGATGATGAAAGTAAAAGCTGGCACGACCTTTCTGGAAAGCACTGTGGCAGCTTGTATATCAAGACGATTCTGGAAGTTCGCATGCTGTGGAATTTATCTGAAATTGGGACAAAGATTTAGGCACCAAGATTCACAACAAAAGTGCCCAAAAGTCAAGCCTGGCGGGATCAACTGCCCTCCCATCACCTGGCAAAGAATTTAGGACTGCAAAATACATGGTAACATTACATGCTCAAGGGAAGCACAGACATGACATATAGATGGCATGAGGTACAGGGGAGAGTGGGATGCAAAATGATGTATGAGGGTCCCAAAAAGGGCCACTGGGAAAGAGGCCCAAGGGTGGCCAGCCATGTACTCCGTGTTCTTCCTAGTCGCTGAATCTCCCCCAAATGGTATTGTGATCATGCGGAGGGAGGGGAGGAAAGAACAAAACCATTGAAGAAGGATTTTTAATGACATGGGAAATGCTTATGACAAGTGAAAAGCGGAGGAACATTCCATGTGATTTTTTCCTTCTGGATCCTCTGGAGAACTTTCCATGTGCACGTGTGTGGGTTTTACAATCAGGAAGAAAGGAGAGGTGTACCAAGGCAGGGAGGGCAACTCACGAGGGCTGTGCCCTGCCAGTAAGCTTCAAGCCTGCTTTCTGACGCCAGCACCCTGACTGGGAGTTTACAAGCTCTGTCACCCCTGCTGAGACCACAGGCAAAAACACTCTTATGCTGTAGTAACACTTTCCTATGTGTAGTTTTTAAAAAGTAAAAGGGCCCGTTCGCAGCTCCACAAGGTTCAAGCAGCCATTCTGCTCTGGGATCTCAGACCTTACCCTTCTCGCCGGTGAGCAGGGAAGTGCGCCCCGGGCAGATTCCAGGGTGGAGAACTGCAGCCCCTCAGCACCCTCCGGGGTCCTGGGATGAAGTCTACGTGGGGAGAAGCTGAGTTTATGGAGGATCTAGAGGGGATCAAGTGGGGCCCCTAGCCGAAAGCACCCGAGGCCTATGGGCACGTGTCTGGGGTCCACAGTGGGGGGATGATGTTGTCATGTGGGGGTGTGGACCACATGGGAAGCCCAGGCTGATGAGGGGTCCTGAGAGATGTAGGGGTCTTAGGCTGATGGGGCGGGGACTTAACGTCTATGTAGCAAGGAGGCTCTGGGGCCTACGTAGGGAGAGCTGTGGTCTTGAGGTCCTGGAGATCCACTCTGGGGGTAACCTGGATTGATGTGCGGAGGGGGTCTCTGAGTGTCACTTGTGGGGCTCCAAGCCACGTGGACAGGCCAGGCTTACCTGGGGTGGGCACTGACATCTGTTGCTGACACTGTGTCAGGTTCGGGGCTGCTGGCTGGTGGGGGGAGGGAGGGCTTGGGCTGGGCGGAGGGGGGTCCGGAGCGGACGAACGAGGGTGGAGGGGCTTTCTGCCCCGGCTTCTGGGGAGGGGAGATGCCAACCGGGGCCAGGGCTGGGCGGAAGGGCGCGCCGCGGCCCCCTGCCCCCTCCACCTCAGCCCCCCGCGTGGCCTGCGAGGCTCGCCCGTCTCCCTCATCCCGGGGCACCTCGGGGCCCCCCGACGGCTTCCCCGACCCGGCTCGGCCCCGCCGCCTGCCCCGGGCTGTGCCTCCCGCCCGAGCCCGGACTCGTCTCCACCCGCGCTTCCTCTAACGCGATCCCGGCCAGCGCCCGCCGACTCCGGAGCCCTCGGCCCGCGCCGCGGCCCCTTCCCGCGGCCGGCCAGCCCGGCGGGCGCACTGATGGACGAGGGACGGGCGGCGGGAGGGCCGGACGGGCCGCGGCGGACTCACCGCGCGCGGGCTCCGCTCCGGCCAGGGCCGCTCCGTCATGGCGGCGCCTCGGCTTGCGAGCGAGCCCTGCCGCCGCCGCGCGGACTACAACTCCCAGAACCCCGCGCGCCGCGGGCGACCGCCATTGGCTCGGAGGGACGCACAGAATCGTCCCCGAGCGTCACGCGCCACGGGCCCCCTGGCGGGGAAGGAGGGGTCGTAACGCACGGGACTTCGCCGACCAATCGGAAGCCGCCCGGAATAGGTCCTTCGCCCCCACGGTGCCCCAGAGTTACCCTGGAGGGATTCGGTCGCCACGGCAACGGGGCACGCCGCGGCGCAGCTACGTGAGGATGGTGCGGGGTGACTGGTAAGAGGATGGGGAGGGCTGCCCGAGCGCTCTCGTTTTGCTATGCGCTTGCCAAACGAAAGGCAGAAATTCTATTTAAACAACGTGGTTTCTTGTTTGTTTACTATAAGAGTGTCTCACATTTCGTATGTTAAAAATATTTTTAAATATAAGTCTGTGTTAATATAATATGTCCCAGAATAGGATCGCCAGATTTAGCATATCAATAACACAGGAGGCACAGAATTGCAGATAACAGCGATTTTTAAAAAAGTATTAATGTGTTTCACATTTAGTGTATCTTTTAAAAATTATAAAATATATGTAGATTAGTAGAAGTAATTTTCAGTGTAGCTATGTCCCACAGTAGACTTGCCACATTTAGTAAATAAAAATACAGGATGCCCACCTAAACTTGAATTCCAGGTAAACAATAAGTACTTTTTTAGTGTAACTATTACCTATATTTATTATATTTTTAAAACTTTTTAATATAAATATATTTAGTATAACTTGTTTAATATATGTATATGTCCTAGTAGGGTTGCCAAATTTCTCATATAAAAATATAGGACAACTCCTAGTAAAATCTGAATTTCAGGTGAATTTTTTTTAGTATAAATATGTTCCAATAGTATAGTTTGGGATATAAATAATAATAAATACTATGTTAATTATGAATAGTATATCTTATTATTAATTATCCGAATGGTATATTCGGGACATATTTAAACAAATTCTAATACGAAATAGTCTTTTAAATACTAATGATATATTTTAGTATAAGCACATCCCAATAGTATGTTTAGAATATACTAAAAAGTTATTATTTGAAATTCAGGTTGGGAGGAAGATAATGATTCAAGAGGGTTTCACAGCTCTGGGACTGGGCTCAGGGTGGCTATAGCGACTGCTGAGATGGAGTAGCAGGAGGACGTGAGTGGGATTGGGGACCTAACAAAGGAGATGGGGACCCCACTTCCCGAAGCCTAGGACCGAATGCCATTTATCTGTTGGACAGCAGCGCCTACCAGGCGCTATTCTGGGCCCGGACAGGGTGTGAGGGGGACACATCAGTGAGCAAGACTGATGTGGCTTTGGTCTCCAAGAGCCCACAGTTTACATGCCAGTAAACAGAGAAAGCAGATGCTTGCTGGAAGTGTAAGTGCCTTAGAGAAAATTAAAGGAGGCACAGAAATATAAAGTGTCAGGAGGGGCAAGAGGGGCTACTTACCTGGGTGGTCAGAGCTGCACCTCTCTCTCATCTCCTGCTGGCTGCTGGTCCCTGGAGTGTTGAATTCAAGCAGGTGCTTACTGCATGCAGAAGCCACAGATGGAAAAATAAAATCCAAGTGCTGAGGGTTTATTATTTCCTTCTTGTAAATTATACACTCATAGTGACCTGAGTTCCCTGACTCATTTTCTTGGTAGGTGAAATTGGCCTGATCTTTTGGCCTTATTTATGTGTTTATAACTCTGCAAGACACCTCAGGAAATTGCCCTGGAGAGAGCATTCACTTTGTTTCTAGAGTCAGGGTGAAAGACCCTGTCATCATTAGGCAACTTGAATGCTAGATCCACGGGGCGGCAGTCTGGTGCCAGACCAAGGCTTCCAAACAATTTGTAAGCAACAGAAACTTTTGTTCCAAATGACACTGAGGTGAATCTCAATTTAAAAGTAAGTCTGCTGGAAGCCGAACCATTGTGATCTCCATGGGCTAGAAGAGGAGAGATGGGAAGCTGCTTCGTAGTTTGGCGATGTGACCCTGAGCAGACTTGCTGCTCCAGTGTTTTTGAATGTGGTCTTGGAAAGTTTGGTCCTTCCCTCCTGGGGAGCAGTGGTCTGCAGATCTCAAGGAAGGTAGACTCATTCTGCTACAGACCGAGGGACTTAGGTCAACAGGTAAGGGGTGCATAAGCTTGAAGCAAGTTAACCCTTAAGACCAGGTGGAGTGCCATTACAAGATGACCGTGTCCCAGGCTCTGTTAAATACAGTGACTGCCCCCTACCGCTAGCCCAGGACTGAGGGTGTCCATGGGATGTGGTGGAACTCGGGTGGGTGGGTCCCCCAGCTCTGTCCTGGCTCATGTACACCCGAGAAGCAGCCTGTGCCCGAGTCCCCGCTCCATGCTTCCTTGTCCTCACCCCTTGCCTCCCTGCCCAGGTCAGTTACTTACCCACCCCTGCCAGCCTTGGCAACAAGACCTGAGTTCCCGTCCTTCCTTTGGACCCTGGCCAGACGTCTCACGTGCTTCCTGGACCCAGCCGGCTGTCCACTTCGGGTGGCACTGGGTGAACATCTCGGCCCAAGATGAGGACCGTGGGAAGCAGGGCAGCTCTCTGGCCAGCTGGGGCTAAGCCAGACCAGCACCTGTGCTGAGCCCCCTCCAACATCACTCTCAGTGGGCACTAGAGAAGACAGAAGCCATCCTCCGGTAGACAGAGTGCCAAACACCCATGGACATAATAGCCCTCCTGAGCAACCTAGGTCTCTGGTACCATGAAAGTCTTGCTAGGCCTAGCGATTGGGGCAGGTTGTGGTCAGCCACATGCACCCGCACCCCGAGGCCCTGGCCACCCCCAGAGAATGCCAGCCCCCGCCCCTCCGCTCATAGTTTACTGCAGCCTGCCGCCCAGGGTGGTTCTGGATAAGGTACCATACAACCTGCCTTCCCAGGTCCTGGCCTGCTAGTCATCTCCCACTCACACTACAGGCTCAGGAGCAGGTCAGGTGGGTCAGGTGGTCCTGGTCACCTTGGTGTCTCCCTGTCCCTGCAGGGCTTGCTGGAGCTGGTGGCCCGGGGAAGGTCCAGGGGTGGTCTGAGTCGGGCCCCACATACCCCACACCATGCCAGACCAGGCAACCCCAGGAGTATTGCGAACCTTACAGGGTTTTCTGGGCCGAGGGGCCCAGAGTTGGTCCAGGAGAGGTCTGAGTCAAGACCCAGACACCCCAACGCTGCAGGCCTATGTCAGGCCTGACATCTCCCAGACCCTGCAGGGATGCTGGGCCAAGTGGCTGGGGCAGATCCAGGTCAGGCCCCACAACCCAGCACATGCCTGCTCTGGATACCCATGGCATCTCCCAAACCCAGCTGGGCTTGCTGGATCCGAGGGCCCAAGGCAGGTCAGGGTCAGGCACCACAACCCAGCACCAGGCTGGCCATGGCCACCACCGGATCATGCAGGGCTGGGTGGACCCAGAGGCTGGGGACTGGTCCAGGTGAGGTCCCCCACACCAGCACTAGGCCGGGCCTTAGCACCCTGGTGTCTTCTGGGACCCGCAAGACTGGTTGGGCCCAGAAAATGGGGGTGGGTCGAGTTCGGCCCCACAACACAGCACCACACTGGCCCTGGCCCTCCAGTTTCTCCTGGACACGGCAGGGCTTGCTGGAGCTTAAAGCCCAGGGCAGCTCTGGGTCAGGCCCCACATACCCAGAACCATACTGGTTTTGGCCACTGTGGGCATCTTTCAGAACCTGCCCGCTGGCTGGGCCTGGAGGATGGATACAGGTTTGGTTCGGGCCCCACAAGCCAGCACCACGCTGGCCCTGGCCCTCCCGGGTTTTCTGGACCCTGCAGGGCTTGTTGGAGCTTACGGACTGAGGTAAGTCCGGGTCAGGCCCCTCACACCCAGCACCACGCTGGCCCGGGCCCTCAGACATCTCCTGGAGCCTTCAGGGCTGGCTGGGTGTGAAAGCGCAGGGCTGGTCTGGGTGAGGACCTAAATGTCCTGCACCTGCAGGCCCTAATCAGGCCTGGAGTCTCCCAGAACCTGCAGGTCTACCAGGCGCCTGAGGCCAGGGGTAGGTCTAGGTCAGGTCCAACAAGCCAGCACCATGCCGGTCCTGGCCCTCCAGTGTCTCCCAAACCTGCATGGCTTGCCTTAGTCCATGGCCCGGGGCAGGTCTGGGGCAGGTCCTACAACTAAGCACCATGCCAGCCCTGACCACCCCCAGTGTCCTCTGGACCCTGCAGGGCTTGCGGGAGCTTATGAACTGAGATAAGTCCAGGTCAGGCCCCACACACCCAGCACCACATCTGCCCTGGGCTGTCTGGGTCTCGAGGCTCGGGGCTGGTCTATCTAAGGTCCCACACCCATATATATAAGGCCCCACCAGCCAGGCCTGGTGTATCCCAGAACGTGCAGGGCTTTGGTGCCCCATGGCCCAGGACAGGTCCAGCTGAGGCTTCGCACACCAGTACCCCACACTGGCCCTGGCCATGCCCAGAGTCTCTGGGCACCTCCCAGACCCTGCAGGGCTTGCTGGGCCCAGTGGCCCAGGGCAGGTCGGGGCAGCTGCAGTTGCTTGGCCCATCCTGAGCACCCCTGCATCTTCTGCTTGCCTTGCAGGCCTCCTGCTTCCACAGCGCAGCAGCCAAGCCCTGGTGTCCCTGAGTTCTCCGTTCGCCTGCATCCCACCTGTACCCTGGAAGGCAAGTTCGTGGAGCAGTCTGGGATGCCACCTTAGGGCATGTGTGGGCTTGCAGGAGCCAGGGCCAGTGGAGAACAGCAGGGTGGTGGGGTAGTGGGGTTCTGCTCAGGGAACAGGAGTCTGAGGGGCCGGGAGCACCCTTTCTGGGAAGCGAGTAGCAGGGACATTGCCCCTGCCTTGAAGGGCACAGGGATGGGATGCGGTACTTACAGCTTTGGAAGGTGACAGAGAATGTGTAGAAGACTCGGGGAGGGGCTGGTGGCAGGAGGCTGCTCGCTCTGCTCGAGCCGGGAAGGCAGGACAGAGACAGGGCTCTTCAGCCAGGATGGGCAAGAGCAGTCACACAGCCGGGGTAGAGGAGGCATGGGAGACCCGCTCAGAGGGATCAGGATCGCAAGCTGGCAGACACCAGGCTGTGTAGGCCCAGTGGGGTTTGGACTCTACTGGGGGTAGTGGGGAAGCTGAGGAAGGGAGTGCAGGGCCAGACAGAGTTCCTGATGCCACAGCTGCCCTATGACTTTTGTCGGTCCCTTCCTCATTTTTTTTTTTAGGTTTGTTTATTTATTTTGAGAGAGAGAGAGAGAGAGAGAGCATGCGGGAGGGGCAGAGAGAGAAGGAGAGAGAGAATCCCAAGCTGGCTCCGCACTGTCAGCACAGAGACTGGTGAGGGATGCGAACTCACAACCATGAGATCATGACCAAGCCAAAATCAAGAGTCAGACGCTAACCAACTGAGCCACGCAGGCGCCCCAGTCCTTTCCTCCCTTAAAAAAAATATCAAAAATCATATTTTACTACTGCCTTGCTATCTAGGCAAACATAAATCCAGGTTCCATTCATTATTACCTATTCATTATAACTTTATCGATGTTTTAATTAATTTGTTTATGTTTATTCATTTTGAGAGAGAGAGAGAGAGGGAGGGGCAGAGAGAGAGAGAGAGAGGGAGACACAGAATCTGAAACAGGTTCCAGGCTCTGAATTGTCAGCACAGACCCCAATGCGAGGCTGCAGCCCACGAAACTGAGATCATGACCTGAGCTGAAGTCAGATGCTTAACCAACTGAGCCATCCACGCACCCCTCGATTTTTTCCTTCTGATTTTACAAGTGGGTAAAATTCAAATATTTTCATGGGTCTTGTGAATAAGTTGGCCCTGCCTGGAGTGTCACCTGCTCATCACAGGGTCATTGGCTTGTGACATTTAGGACAGACCCCCAGGGACGGGCCCTGCCCTATCTATGACATCATTCTTCCTTCCTCTAGCTTCTGTGTCCTCTCAGGAAGGTGCATTTAAAGATCACCAATGGGGCAGAGATTATCTTTGATGCTAATGGAGACAGAGTTACAGGATTTGACATTTTCCAAGGGCATAAAACTGTAAAAGGCCTGTTCTACTCTGTCCACGTAGATGTATGTGACCCACAAACCTCCTCAGGGGGTGGAATGATGGTCCAGTTGATGGAGGAGGGGCTCCGGGTGAGTTGTACACAGATCACCTCAGTCCTGGCGAACTAAAGCCAGTGAGGAACTCAGAGGCCAGTGGTCCAAGTGGCTGTCTGATGTAGAATGTGGGGGGGGGGGGTCTAAATTGGGCCAGTTGTAACTCATCTATGTTTTTTGGCCATAACCAGACCCTTCCGTGAGGGGAGAAGAGGCATTTACTTATCATCCAAAATGAAAATATTGGAGCCACCAATGTCGTATTAGAGTTTGCATCAGGGATTTACCCTAGAGTAATTTTTAAAGATTTTAAAATGTTTATTTATTTTTGAGAGAGAGAAAAACATGCAAGCCAGGGAGGGGCAGAAAGAGGGGAACAGAGGATCCTAGATGAGGAGCCTGATGCTGGGCTTGAACTCCCGAACCATGAGACCATGACCCGAGCTGAAGTCAGACACTCAACCAACTGAGCCACCCAGGCGCCCTTACCCTAGAGTATTTTTCTTGTCTGTACTCAGGGACCTGCTTGGCGAAGAAGTGGGGAATTTACTGGGAAGATGGAAAAACACTCCACCTCACACATTCCCATAGAGCATCTGGGAGGCGCGGCGGGACAGGTGTCCTTGTTTTGTTTATTAACAGTCAGTTGCCAGCTTTGGGTAGGTATGTCCAGGTGTCCTCTGTGGCTCACAGAGACACCCTGGCCCCCTGGTGCCAGCATTGGGTGTGTGACTCCTTCCATTGCAACCCCCTTCTTCCATTGATGGCCTTCAGGTTTTCCAATTTGAGAGTCAGACGCCCATCCTTGGACCACTCTCAGAGGGTTCTCTTGAAGTCCTTTTCAACTGGCCTGACAGGAAAGAACATGGTGCTCCCCTTTGGGGGTTGGGGACCCACCACCCCAACACTTTCCTCAAAGGTGTTCTCACCCCCAGCCTCCTTCCCCATGACTCTTGCCCTCAGGTGGGAGGTGGGCTCAGGGAGTCAGACCATCCCTTTGCAAGTCCTGAGCAGATCCACTGGCTGTCCAAGGGAAGGCTGTGGAGGGGGGAGATCAGTACCTGTGTCCTTCACGCCCCAGAGGCTGGAATGGCACCATTGCACACAGTGTTCCCAGGCTCGCCACTATCAGACCCGCCTGAAGGTTTATTTCATTTGCTGCGTCTGTGGGTGCCTCTCCAGTCTGACTTCGGTATAACTATGGTGTTTTTCTGCTGAAAGGAGCCTTGCCTTCTTGTGTGGGAAGGACACTGGAATGCTCCCCTGGGATGTTCCCACAGGAACCCAGCCCCCTGCCCCTGGACTGGTCACTGACAGCACCTTCTGCTCATCCTTCCTCTGCTTGCAGCCTGAGTTCCAGGATCCAGCCAGACCCACCAGCAGGGAGATCATCACAATGTACCCTTTCAATACCTCACAAATTTGTCAGTTATACATCAGCAAAGTTAGAAGAAAGAAGAAGAAATGAATGAATCAGTACATGGAATATGTGGAATGCTCATGGGATCCTCCCTCCCTGTAGCTGGCCTCCTTACCATCACATGGCAGGCAGGACTCTATGTCTCCCACAGACATGAAGAAATGTCTTCTGTGTCCCAAGGAGCAGTACCCAAGCCAGGCCAGAGTCCACTGCCTGCCCAGGATGGACACCTTCCTGGTCTTTGACGAGCCCCTGGGGTTGATGCTGACCTCAGTGATGCTCACGTTGGCCAGCCTGACCATGTTATTCCTAGTGATGTCCCTGAGGCATCGGGACATGCCTATGATCCGGGCCAACAACAGGGCTCTCAGCTGCATGCTTCTCACCTCCCTAACTCTGCCCCTCTGCCCCTTGCTCTTCCTCAGCTGTCCCACCCCTGCCACCTTCCTTCTCCACCAGACAACCTTTGCTGTCATGTTCACCATGGCCATTTCTCCATCTTGGCCAGACTGTGGTCCTGGCCTTCAGAGTCACCAGGCCTGGCAACAGGGCTTCAGGTATACTGTGCCTCCACCCGGGTTGTCCTTATCACCTGATGATGCGAGTATTTCTCTGTGGGGTCCGGCTGGGCAGCTTCCTACCGTTCCCTGACAGGGACAGCCTCAGAGTCCAGCCACGTTGCCAGGGGGCACTGTGCTGACAGCTCAGAGCCTGGAGCCTGCTTCGGATCTGTGTCTCCCATTCCCTCTGCCCCTCTCCCCCCCCCCTCAAAAATAAATAAACATTAAAAAGAAAGATGCTGGACATATGGATAGTCATTGACTATTCTCTTTGTAGGTATTGTTGAAAATCTTCACAAATGAAAAGGTTTGAGGGGCGCCTGGCTGGCTCAGTCAGAAAAGCATGTAATTCTTGATCTTGGGGTCATGTGTTCAAGTCCCACATTAGCTGTAGAGTTTACTTTAAACAAACAAACTTAAAAAAATAAAAATAAAGTTTGAAAAAGGCCCATGATACAATACCAACAACAATATTAAAGGTGGTAACATGTTGGTGAGGAAGTTAAAATCCACATCCACTATTGGTGGATATGTGAAATGGTGCAGCTACTTTGGAAAACAGTCTTGCATTTCTCCAGGAAGTTAAATGTAGAATGACCATATGACCTGCTAAATTCCACTCTTAGATGGATAGACAAGGGAAGTGAAAATATATGTCCAGGTGAAAACTTGTGCACAAATGTTAAGAGCAACGATAAAGTGGAGACAACTCGAATTTCCTTCAACTGATGAATGGATAAACAAAATGTGCCATATCTATGCAGTGGAATGTTATTTGGCCATAAAAGGAATGAACTACTGAAAGTACAACACGGATGAGCTTTGAAATGTCCAAAATAGGGAAATTCATAGAGACAGATAGTGGTTGCTAGGGCTGGGCTAAAAAGGCTAAAAAGGGCAGTGTTTCTTTTTGGGGTGAAGATATAGTCTAACATCAGTTTTGATGGTTGCACAAATATGTGGATATACTGAAAACCACTGAATTCTACACTGCAAATGGTGAATTTTATCATTTGTGAATGAAAGCTCAATAAGGTTACCCAAAAACAAAAAAAGAGAATACATTACAAAATGTGGCCCTTCATTATATCCTGATCTTTAAAAAAAATATCAAATTATTTTAAAAAGTGGAGGGGTGTTTGTGTGGCTCAGTTGCTTAAGCGTCTGACTTCAGCTCCGGTCATGAAGCCTGCTCTGGATTCTGTGTCTCCCTCTCTTTCTCTGCCCCTCTCCCACTCGTGCTCTCTCGCTCTCTCAAAAATAAACACTTTTTTTAAGTGGAGGTAATTTTAAGTTGTAATGCTTAATATTCAGTAGACCTTTTTAGAAAGGTAAACCTTTTTTGAAAGTTTTTTTTTTAATTTTTTTCAACGTTTTTATTTATTTATGGGACAGACAGAGACAGAGCATGAACGGGGGAGGGGCAGAGAGAGAGGGAGACACAGAATCGGAAACAGGCTCCAGGCTCTGAGCCATCAGCCCAGAGCCCGACGCGGGGCTCGAACCCACGGACCGCGAGATCGTGACCTGGCTGAAGTCGGACGCTTAACCGACTGCGCCACCCAGGCGCCCCTGAAAGTTTTTTTTTTAATGTTTATTTTTGAGAGAGTGAGTGAGACAGCGCCGGTGGGTGGGGGGGAGAGGCAGAGAGAGACAAGGAGACGGAGCACCAGAAGCAGGCACTGCGCCGACAGCAGAGAGGTTGATGTGAGGCTGGACTCACCAACCATGACATCATGACTTGAGCCGAAGTCAGAGGCTTAACTGAGCCACCCGGCCGCCCCCCCAAATTATTTTTTTTCTAAAAAATTGATAATGGAATTACGGTTATGTTAGAAAATTGTCCTTGTTTTTGCAATTACATATTGTAGTTAAAATAGGATACCAAAACACTGGGATTCCTTTTCAAATGACACAGAATGGCAGAGTGGCTGGGGTTAGTGGGTGGGGACTACCCCTGGGTTGATGGTCACTGAGGCCACATAATGGTTGTCTGCTTTTCTGTATGTCCAAAATTCTCCATAAAGTAGAGGTTTTGAAAATTCCTTAAAGAACCAGCAAGAATTGAATAGAGAACGTGGGTTTGTGAATTGGTCCTGTGCGGAAAATTGGCTGCTATGTGAAAAGTATGTGGAAAACATCTTCCACCAAGCACTAGGCCGGGACTCAGAGCTCCTCGAGATGCCCACATTTGGAGTGCAAGAAATGCTCACCTCAACCTCACACGCACCCGAGGGAGGTGAGGGCAGCTGTACAAAGGAAGGGGACTCAGGGCTATGTCTGCACCTGCCTTCCTAAACCCAGGTTTCGCTCTCAGAATTTTGACAATTCCGGTTGTCGGTATAGGAGAGTTTCTCCACATCTTAGTTCTCCAAACGGAGAACAAAACGACCCACTCAAAGTTTTCTAATGTTGCGCTATTGTCAAGAAAATATAAACGTTGTGAAAATCTCGATTATGACACCAGAGGGATTTAGCGGAGACCACACATCACATTGGATGGAGGAATGAGAGATGCCTGCCTTCACCCGATGAACAGAAACATCGAGACATGGACATAACATTGGAATGCGTGTCTCTGTCTCACACAAAAAGCACATCGAAACACTGATTTTGACTTCGTGCCTACGTAGGTGTGTTCGTGAAGCCTGCACCCTCGACAGCTGGTGCTGAGATCGAGCTGCTGCGGTGCCTCCCGAACTCGCGCCGCCGCAGGGCCTTCTGGGAGGTGTAGTACGAGACCCTGGGTGTCCACCACTGCCACCTGGTGGGCGAAGCTGGAGTACCTACAATTCCCTATAACTTAGAACTCTTCCCGAGGCTTCCCAGACTCTCAGGAGCCGCCGACTGCGCGCTTCTGGAGATCAGGAGCCTGGACAACGGTAGCTTCTGGAAATTATAGTGAGAGGAACCCGTTTCACTGCAGCCGAGGCCTGGCCCGTGAGCCTGGACCACAAGTCCAGGGAGGGCCCGATCCGCAGCCCAGGCCCGGTCGTGCACGTCCATTGGGTGGATACTGCACCGCCGCGCCTTCTGGGAAACGTAGTCTGACTCTCTGGGCTCTCGGTTGTACTGACTGCTGGACAGAGCTGGGCTCCGGCCGTAAGACTACAACTCCCAGAATGCACATGCGGCGGCGTTCCGACGCTCCGGAGTCCTCGGCCTCAGCGCGGGGCTTTCTTGTCCTGCTAGTTCCACTTTGCGCCCGACGCCGCCGTCGGGCGGTGAGGCTGCGGTGGGCGCTGGTACGCGGTGGGCGCTGGTACCCGGTGGGCGCTGGTACCCGGTGTGCTCCGCTGTGTGTGGCCGTCCCGGGCGGTCTGGTCAGAGCCCCAGTACCGGTCTGGCTCCAGGTCTACGGACGGGCCGTCTCGGCGTGTCCGCCTGGACTCCTTCCCGCCACAGGGGGGGGCGGTGCCGGTTCGTCCGCTTCGGGGCTCCTGATCTCTGGGTCGTGAGTGCAAGCCTCACCTTAGGCATAGAACTTGCTTAAAATAATAAAATAAAATGTTCTTACAAGTAAAATTTATATTAAAAAAACCCAAACAAAACCTCACAGCTTGATCACTCATTTGGACAGGACCTTGAACCCCAAAGCCAGATACCGTTGCCCACCTAGAATTCAGAATAGAGCCACGGATGATGGACAGAGGGCTCTCCCAAGATTCCTGCCTAGGTAAGATGGTGAAAGGATCTTTGCAGTCAGTTTTTATTTATACGTTTCTTCATATCTTCCTTTTCTAGTGGTTTTCATTACCTGTGGTATTTCCATAACTCCATCTGGATTATTTTCCTGTTGTTTGAAGAGCCCCCTTCATCATTTCCTTCAGAGTGACAAAATTCTCTCACTTTGTGTTTGCTTGAAAATGCCTTTGTTTCATTTATTTCATTTTGGAAAGATACTTTAGGCAGAGAATTTTTAGCTTGTCAGGATTTTTTTTTCCCCCTCAGAACTTTAAAGACACCATGCGGTTGTCTGGTTGTCTTCCGGACCCCATGATTTCTGTTGAGAAGTCAACCTCCATCTTATTGTTACTTTGATGACAATGGATATTTTTTATTTTTATTTTTTTGCTAATGATACCTTTAGAATGCACAAATCTTAAATATACAATTGGAGAATTTTGATAAATGTATGCTTATATGTAATTCTCACCCAAATGGAGCTTGAGGACATTTTCATTACCTCACAGAGTTCCTTTGTTACCTCTTTCCACTTAAGAAAGGCAAACGCTGTTGAGATTTTTTTTCTAACATAGGTTCTTTTTGCCTTTTCTAGAACTTCATATAAAGAGAATCATACGTTATTACTTTTGTGTAAGGCTTATCCTCAGATTTTTGAGATTCATACATGATATATGCATTATTATTTCATTCCTTTTTTACTATTTAGGATATTTTATTTTTTAAGTTTATTTATTTATTTTGAGAGAGAGGAAAGTAAGCAAGCAGGGGAGGGGTAGAGAGAGAGAGAGAGAGAGAATCCCAAGCAGGCTGTGTGCTCTGAGTATGGAGCCTGATGTGGGGCTCGGACCCACAAACTGTGAGATCATGGCCCGAGCCAAAATCAAGAGTTGGACATTTAACTGACTAAGCCACTCAGGCGCCCCAGAGGTATTTTGCTTTTTGAACGAATTGTAATTCTCTTGATATCCATTGATATCGATTCTCTTGATAATGAACATTTGGATTGTCTCTAGGGCTATTATGAATAATGCTGCTGTGAACATTCTTGTGTAGTGCTTATAGCAGACCTATGTTTTCATTTCTCTTGGGTTAATCTAGGAGTGGAATTGTTGGGTGATTAGCAAGGTTTGATTTTATTATTTTTTTCTCTTATTGTTAGGTTTGTATTTGTTAACTTCCTAAGAAAGCTTTATGCCAAGATTACAAAGATACTTTCCTGTTTTCTTCTGGTACTTTTATACTTTTTGCTTTTACATTAAGACCTATGATCCATCTTGGGATGCCTGGGTGGCTCAGTCGGTTAAGTGTCTGACTTCGGCTCAGGTCATGATCTCACGGTTTGTGGGTTCCAGCCCCGCATCGGGCTCTGTGCTGACAGCTCGGAGCCTGGAGTCTGCTTCCAATTCTGTGTCTCCTTTTCTCTCTGCCCCTCCCCCACTTGTGCTCTGTTTCTCTCTATCAAAAATAAATAAATGTAAAAAAATATATACATAGAAGACCTATGATCCATCTTGAGTTAATTTTTATGTAAGTGTGAGGTAGTAGACAAGGCTCTCATTATGGTTATGTAGGTCCAGCACCATTTAAAGAAAAAAATTTCCTTCATGTTATTGTACTGTAGCCTTTGTTGAAAATCAACTGAATGTGTATGTATGGGTCTCTTTCTCTGCTCTCTTCTCTTCCATTGATCCATTGTTCCTGCTCTGTGCCAGCATCGTACATCTTAATTATCGTACTTCACAGTGAATCTTGAAATGAGGTGGTGACCACCATCCTCTAATTTTATTGTTTGTAATTGTCTTGGCTATTCAGGTCTTTGGCACTTTCATATAAATTTTATTTTAATTATTATTTTTTCTTTTTTCATATAAATTTTAGAACCAGTTTGTCAGTTGGAAATTGTCAAGCTTTTTCATTTCACAACATTTCTACTTGCCTTACATCCATAGATCATTTTGGAAGAATTTATGTCTAACATGTTGAGCCTTCTAATTCTGTGATCATGGTGTATTTATTTGGGTACTTCTCTCAGTAATATTTTGCACTCGTTAAGTATATGGGTCATGCACATCTTTTATTAAATTTATTCCTAGAAACTTAATATTTTTCATGCTGTTGTAAATATATCTAATTTTATTTTCTAAATGTTGCTAGTATATACAAGTATAATTTATACTTTTTTAATGTTTATTTATTTATTTTGAGAGAGAACGGGGGAGGGGCAGACAGGGAGAGAGAAAATCTCAGGCAGGCTCTGTGCTAACAGCACAGATGCAGGGCATGATCTCACGGTGAGATCATGACCTGAGCGATATTAAGAGTCAGACGCCTAACCAACTGAGCTACCCAGGTGCTCTAGTGTAATTTATTCTTTAATTGACATTCTATCCTGTGTGAAATTGCTAAAATCACTAAGTTAATTTATCTGTCAGTTTCCTTGGATGTCTTACATAATCATGTCATCTTCAAGTAAAGATTTATTTCTTCCTTTTCAGACTTTATGCTTTTTCTTTTCTATTAAGTTTATTTATTTTGAGAGAGAGTGATGGGGGGCGGGGAGAGAATCCCAAGCAGGCTCCGTGCTGTCAGTGCAGAGCCCAGTGTAATTAACATACAGTGAGAAGTGCTGTTCCTAAGAGTACAGTTCAATAAAGTTTTGCAAATGTATATTTGTGTGACCCGTACTCCAGTCCACACATAGAATATTTCCATCTCCCCATACATTTCCTTATGTCTTTTATCACTTAGGACTCCCCCAGTGTGGCAACCATTCTTCTGGTACCTGTCACCAGATAATCTGGTAGATTATCTGGTACAATATTAAATAAAAGTAATGAGAATGGCCATCCTGCCTTGCTCCTGATATTAGGGGATAGCATTCAGTATTTCACCATTAATTATGATCTGATGCCCTTTATCAAATTGAGAAAGTTCTATTCCTGGTTTACTGAGTTTTTATCATGAATGGGTGTAATCAAATGCTCCACGTACATCTGTTGACATGATTGAATTTTTTCTCTCATCCATTGATTTCTGGTTTCTGTTATTGCCTTCCTTTGTCTTGGTTTAATTTGCATTCCCTTTTTCTGACTTTTTGGGTCAGAAGCTTAGGTTGTTAATTTTAATGCTTTCTTCTTTTTTTTAAAAAAAAATTTATTTATTTATTTTGAGAGAGAGAGGGAGAACACAAGTGGGGGAGGGACTGAGAGGGAGAGAGAGAATTCCAAGCAGGCTCTGTGTTGTCAGTGCAGAGCCTGATGTGAGACTCAAACTCACGAACCGTGAGATCATGACCTGAGCCAAAATCAAGAGGTGGATGCCTAACCAGCTGAGCCACCCTGGCACCCCAATGCTTTCTTCCTTTCCAATGTTTGCATTTATAGTTACACATTTCCCTTTAAGCCTTATCTTAACTGCATTCTGCACATTTTCACATGTTTCATTTCCATTATTGTTCAGTTCATTGTTATTTTTGTTTTCCAAATGTTTTGATCTGAATGGTAATGAAAATACAACATATGAAACTGATTTCTTCTTTGATTTGTGAAGTACATTGTTTAATTTCCAAGTATGAGGGGATTTCTGTTATTGATGTCTAGATTATTTCCATTGTGGTTCAAGAACATATTCTGCATGAGTTCAGTCCTTTTATTTATTTATTTTTTTTTAATTTTTTTTTTTCAACGTTTATTTATTTTTGGGACAGAGAGAGACAGAACATGAACGGGGGAGGGGCAGAGAGAGAGGGAGACACAGAATCAGAAACAGGCTCCAGGCTCTGAGCCATCAAGCCCAGAGCCTGACGCGGGGCTCGAACTCACGGACCGCGAGATCGTGACCTGGCTGAAGTCGGACGCTTAACCGACTGCGCCACCCAGGTGCCCCGAGTTCAGTCCTTTTAAATTTATTGAGAATGTTTTTATGATACAGCGTGTAGTCTGTTTTGGTGAATGCATATTCTGCTACTGTTGGGCGTGGTGTCTGATAAAGTTGCACACACTTTGTTCCTATGGACTGTCGTGTCTGCTTGTTCTTTCAGCTGCTCAGAGAAGAGTGTTAAATCTCCAACTGTGACCATATTTGTTAATATATATGTTAATGTTTCTTAATCAATTTTTTTTTCATGTGTTTTAAAGCTGTGTTACCGAGTTTAATGACATGTTAGATTATTGTGTGTTCCTGGTTCCTATTCTACATACCGTCTCATCACTGTGAAATGCCCTTCTTTTCCTCTGGTAATACTTCTTGTTTTGAAATCCACTAGTTGATTTTAATGTAGCCAAATAGCTTTCTTATACTGCAGTCAATATACGGCTTTATATGGCTTTTTCTGTACCTTTACTTTCAGGTTATCTGTTGAAATGTTAAAGTGGGTTTCTTGGAAACAGCATTTAATTTGGTCTTGTTTGTAACCCACTTCAGCAAGCTTATTCTTTTTTTTTTTTTTT
>NW_024412774.1:540172-617148 GCF_014898765.1 Herpailurus yagouaroundi
ATTTTATTGGAACATAGCCACACCTGCCAATGTCCATATTGTCTACGGCTGCTTTAACAACTAAGGTGGAACTGAGTAGTTGTGAAAAAGATTGCATAGTCTGAAAAGGCAAAATATTTACTAGAAAAGCCTTTGCCAATCCCAGATCTAGAGCCATCTCCAGTCTATTCAGGGAGGACCAAGGCACGTTTGCTCACAAGTCCTCATGTGTGAACAGGAAGTTGACAAAAGGAGTACAAATGGACAAGAAATACATGAAGAAGTATATGAGTTCATCACTCATCAAAGAGATGCAAATAAAAATGATGGAAATCAATATTTGGGCAGCTGTTAGGAGGTAGGCAGTATCCCAGGCATGCAGTCTACATTACCTCATTTAATACAAAGATCCTGGAGAGGCAAGTTCTATTATTTCCATTTTATAGATGCAGAAAACACAGTCCAGAGAAGTCAATTGGCAGGTAACGATTGGCAACAATCTTAAAAGGCCATGTTGGGAATGGCAAAAATAGCAAACAGTGTTGCCTGCCTGGCTCAGTCAGTAGAGCATGGGACTTTTGACCTGGGGGTTGTGAGTTGAAGCCCTACGTTGTGGGTAAAGTTTACTTAAGAAAAAAAAAAAAAAGAAAGAAGGGGCGGCTGCATGGCTCAGTCAGTTGAGCGTCCGGCTCTTGATTTCAGCTCAGGTCACGATCTCATGGTCTCGAGATCAAGCCCTACATCAGGCTCAGTGCTGACAGTGTGGAGCCTGTTTGGGATTCTCACTCTCCCTCTCTCTCTACCCCTCCCCACTCTCTCAGTCACTCTGGCTGTCTCAAAATAAGTAAACATTAAAAAAAAAAGAGGGGCGCCTGGGTGGCTCAGTCAATTAAGCAGCTTACTTTGGTTCAGTTAATGATCTCATGGTTCATGGGTTGGAGCCCCGTGTGGGGCTCTGTGCTGACAGTTCAGGAGTGTGGAGTCTGCTTCAGATTCTCCTCTGAGAGTGTCTCCTCTCTCTCTGCCCCTCTCCTGCTCACACTCTGTCTCTCCCCAAAATAAATAAGTGTTAAAACATTTAAAAAAAGAAAACTTAGAAAATAGTAGGGAAGGATTCTATTCAGCACTCATGGATGGTTATATAGGTGCACTGTCTTTGTAGGGTAGTTAGGTTGGAAATGTCCAAATGTAAAGTAAAGTACGTTCATGGGTTGATTCCTCAATCTCCCCTTTGCAATTTACCCATGGAAATAACTGCCCAGCTATGAAAATGTGGGTGTAGGTTCTTTGTTACAGCATGGTGTGTACTAGCAAAATATCAAATGTTCCCCAATAGGAGGAAGTTTAATTATGGTGCAAAAATTAAACGGCATATTGTTGTGTGACAAAATTAGGTTCATAACAACACGGATGATCCCAACTGTATGACATTGTAAACCTTTCCCATGGGAGCTCTGTGGAAAAATGTCACCCACATGTTAACAGTTTGTTATCTGTGGGTGGTGGGATTTTAAGCAATATTTTCTCTTTGTCTTTTCCTAAAGGGGTTTAATTTGTTTACAATAAATGTGTATAATTGGAATTTAAAAGAAAGTTACTTTCATCTAGGAATAGTGTTAAAATAATGAAATCCAAAATTTTCATTGTTCCATGTTACTGGGTGGGAAATAGAATACAGATCATTCATGTGTGTGTAGCCAGAGATACGGTCATTGCTGTTAGAGTGGGAGATTGACCTGATAATATACAGGAATGAGTATGTGTGTATGTGAGAGATACAGAGAGATTAACATTTTTTTAAATGGGGGCGCCTGGGTAGCTCAGTTGGTTAAGCATGTGACTTTGGCTCAGGTCATGATCTCGCGGTTTGTGAGTTTGAGCCTTGTGTTAGGCTCTGTGCTGACAGCTCAGAGCCTGGAGCCTGCTTCACATTCTGTGTCTCCTTCTCTATGCCCCTCCCCTGCTCACCCTCTGTCTGTCTCTCTCTTTCAAAAATAAACAGTAAAAAAAATTTTTTTAATGTATCCACAAAGTAACACACCTGCTTCTTAAAAGCTAGCTGTATGGGCCTCAGCAGCCTGGCCAGAATGCAAATGCCCATCTGGCGACCCTGATGGACCAAGGCTGGCTCTCCACACCATAGACGTAAGCATGGTGAGTTGGTGTGTCCCTCATTTGTGAGAAGTAAAAACGTCTCCATCATTGGATGTTCAGGACATAAAAATAACTGACAAAACCAGGATGCAGCTAATATGAATTCAAAACAACCAAACAATCAAGGAAAAAGTACAGCCTTTATAGAAGCCCCCCAAATCCACAACTTAACTTAACCAAGTCTCTGAATAAAATTTCCATTCCAGTAAGATATTGACCCTTGATGCCTATACATGATGTTCATAAATATCTACCTGGATAATCTGGCTCACCACTCAGTCCATCCACGCGTCCTGGGATATCCAACTGCAAACACATCTGACAGCCCAATTGTTCTTACCTCCACTGCCATCTGCCTAGGCCACACTGCCATCTTCTCTTTGGAACCAGTGCAGTGGCTTCTCACTGGTCTCCCATGTCCACTCTTCACTCCTGTGGTCCTTTGTACCCACAAGCAGCCACAGTGAACTTTTCAGAGTACAAACAGGATCACTGTGTTCCTCCTGAGACTTAGGGCCATTTGAAGACTGCAGAGTTGCCAGAACAAGTCATTTCCCAACCTATATGTCCGTGTCTGCCTGCCTTCCTGTTCCCCTGCCACAACACTGCTTGGGTTCCACTGGTCCTGTTCAGTTTCCTTGCACATGCTGATGTACTCCATGAACCCCATTGGATTCACATTCCATTTGGAACCACGGTCCATTTGAATTCCATTTGGAACCACGGTCAACCTGCCATAACCCTTGGGAGGCTGAGGACCCATCCATCCAGTCTTGGGTTAAGTATCACTTCAGAAAGGCCACTCGTGACCAACCAGACCCAGCTGGTCCTTCATCCCACTGTGGAACTTCACACCATATGTCAGAGTTTACAAAGATTTGTTTATCTGTTTTTCTGTCTACAGTAGAATACCTACTGAATCCTAACTCCCATCATGCCAGGCCTCTGTGGAGAATGTTCCAGTGATTTTGCATTTCATCCAGATCATGAACAGCCTGCAGGACCCCTCACCTGTGATTCTCACTCTGTATCTTAGAACCACAGAGGTAGCTTAAAAAAAAAAAAGTCAATACCAAACTTCTTTTTCCAATTAAGACTAGGAGTATGTGAACAACCTTAGCTCCCAAAGAAACAGACAAAAAAAACAAAGAAGATACTTTTCTATTGTACCCTAGTGAAGAGAGGTGGGAGCGAGGAAGACTTGAAGAATTCCAAAGGGAGGTGAACTCTCTACAGGTGAGCGCACAACCGTGCCGGGGACGAATACCTGGTCCAGGTGCAGGTGGCATCAAAGTGGTGGCAATTGATGGAGCAAGTGCACAAAGGAAGAGAGCAGCAGAGCCTTTGACAGCAGGGGGGACAGAGCCCCAAACGTGGCTTGGAAAAACCCCAAGTGTAAGAGTGATTTTCTGAGAATTCCTTTTCTTGAGAATCCCCTTAGAATTTTGCTGAGTCCTCAGAACAGTGGAATGCTCTGCTCTTAGGTACAAAATCGGCACATTTTTGGCAAACGCGGATCAAGACACAGAACATTTCCATTACCTCAGAAAGTTCTTTCTTGTCCCTTACCAGACAGTTCTTCCATAGAGACCCAAAGCAAGCAGTGATTTCTATCAGCATGGATTGTTTTTGCCAATTCCGGAATTTCCTAAGGCGAGATTATAATCATATATTTTGTGCATTTTTGTGTCTGCTGCTCTCCCTTGGCAAAAAATCTTCGAGACTTCTCTATGTTGTTACATGGGTCAGTAATTCTTTTTTGTTGCTGGGTAGTATTTATTCCATTGTATGAACGTAGCACAATTGATCTCTTCTTAGATTGATGGAAATAGGAGACGTTTCCAATTTTGGGTTACTTTGAATGAAGCTGCTATGAATGTATTTATCACATAGGACATAGGCTTTCGTTTCTCTGGGATAAATTCCTAGAGGTGACATGGCTGGGTTACAGAGTAGATGTATGCTCAGCTTTTTAAGAAATGGTCAGTTCCACAAAGTGGCTGTCAGTTCCACAAAGTGATGCGAGTCCCGGCCCTGTGTTATCAGCATTCCGGCTGCTCCACGTCCTCACCACAATCTGGCATTGTCCGTCGTCTTCATTTTGGCTGCTCCGGTGAGTGTGTAGTGACAGCTCATTCTGGTTTGTGGACCAATGGCAGCTAACCCTTTTTCATGTGCTTATTGACTACTTGGCATTGTTTATTCAAGCCTCTTGCCTATTTTTTGTTAGGTTGTTTGTCTTTATTATTGAGTTATAGTAGTTGTGTATATGTTCTGGATACAAGTCCTTTGTTAAATGTGTATGTTACGAATATAACCAAAATTTTAGCAAACTGAATCCAGTAATATAATAATAAAATAATGGAAATAAGTCTTGGGGCAGGGCACCTGGGTGGCTTAGTCTGTTAAGCATCTGACTTTGGTCAGGTCATAATCTCACGGTTCCTGAGTTTGAGCCCTGCATTGGGCTCTATGCTGTCAGTGTAGAGCCCTCTTTGGATCCTCTGTCTCCCTTTCTTTCTGCCCCTCCCCTGCACTCTCTCTCTCTCAAAAATAAACATTACAAAAAAAGTCTTGGGACCCCTGGGTGGCTCAGTCAGTTGAGTGTCTGACTTCGGCTCAGGTAATAATCTCATGTTTCATCAGCTTGAGCCCCACATCAGGCTTTAGTTAGCAGAAGTCCTGCTTCGGATTCTCTGTCTCCCTCTCTGCCCCTCCCCTGCGTGCACACATGCTCTCTCTCAAAGATAAGTAAATGAACACCAAAGGAAAAAAAAAAAAAGAGGGGAGTCTGCGTGTCTAAGTCAGTTAAGCGTCCGACTTCAGGTAATGATCTCATGGTTTGTGAGTTCGGGCTCTGCGTTGGGCTCTGTGCTGACAGCTGAGAGCCTGGAGCCTGCTTCAGATTCTGTGTCTCCCTCTCTCTCTGTCCCTCCCCCACTCATGTTCTGTCTCTGTCTCTCAAAAATGAACAAATGTTAAAAAAAGTAAAATTAAAAAAATTTAAAAAAGTCATGACCATGTGGGGTTATCTCAAGAATTCAGGGTTGATTTAATCAAAATCAATAAATATACTTCACTATATTAACAAGCTAAAAAGAAAAGTGTATGATTATCTCAATACATGTAGAAAAACTGACAAAATCCAACAATCATTCCTGATTTAAAAAACAGGCGTGCCTGAGTGGCTCAGTCAGTTAAGTGTCTGACTTCAACTCAGGTCATGATCTCGCAGTTTGTGGGTTCGAGCCCTGTGTCAGGCTTTGTGCTGACAGCTCAGAGCTTGGAGCCTGCTTTGGATTCTGTGTCTCCTTCTCTCTCTGCCCCTTCCCCTGTACTCATGCTCTATCTCTCTATGTCTCTGAAAAATGAATAGACCTTAAAAAAAATTAAACTAAAAAAATTTTTTAATGTTTATTTCTGAGACAGAGACAGAGCATGAGTGGGGGAGGGGCAGAGAGAGAGGGAGACACAGAATCCGAAGCAGGCTCCAGGCTCTGAGCTGTCAGCACAGTCCGACGCCGGGCTCGAACCCACAAACCGTGAGATCATGACCTGAGCCCAAGTCGGTCGCTCAACCGACTGAGCCACCCAGGGACCTCTAAAATTAAAAAAATTTTAAAACAAAAGACAACTCTCACCAAACTTGGAATAGAAGGCAATATCCTCAACCTGACAAAGGACATCTACATCCACAGGTAAAATCATACCTCTTGGTAAAAAACTGAATGCTTTATCCCTAAGATTAGAACAGGGCAAGGATGTCTGTTCTCACCAGTTCTATTCAACATTATAATGGAGGTTCTGGCCAAGGTAATTGGCAAGAAAGAGGAATAAAAGGAATCTAGATTGGAAAATACATTTAAAAAAATCCTTCTTTGTGTCAAAAGACATCATAAACAAAGTAAAAGGTAAGTCACAACTTGGAAAGCATATATTCCCAATAAAAGATTAGTGTTAAATTTATGTAAAGAACTTCTACAAACCAGTAAGAAAAAGACAACCCTAGAGAAAAATGCATGGAAGAAGTGGGAACTTAATTCAGGGAGAGAAAACACAAATGCTTGAAACTATGAAAAGATGCTGAACCTCACCAACAAGAGAACAGCAAACATATCACAATGAAATACCATTTCCTACCCATGAATCTGGCAAAAATTTTAAAAAGTGACACTACGAAGCATTGGTGAGTATGTGGAACAAGTGGAACTCTAACCGTTGCCAGTGGGCATATGAAAAGGTGAAATCCTGGGGCACCTGGGTGGCTCAGTGAGTTAAGCATCAGACTTCAGCTCAGGTCATGATCTAATGTTTCATGGATTCAGGCCCCATGTCAGGCACTGTGCTGACAGCTCAGAGCCTGGAGCCTGCTGCGGATTCTGTGTCTCTCTGCCCGTCCCCTGCTTGCACCCTCTCTTTCTCTCAAAAATAAACATTAAAAATTTTTTTTAAAAGACAAGGTGAAATCATTTTGGAAACAAGGTGACCTATCTATCAATGTTGGACATAAATATTCATGCCCTCAGTACCGCTCTGAGGGGTACCCCAGAGAAACCCTGCATGTGTCCATAAGGAGACCTGTATATGAATGTTCATAGCAACATCATTTATAGTAGCTGGAAGCCTTTTGCTTGCGGTGCTCTTGCTCCCACCCCACCCCCCATTATCTGTATGGCTGGTTTTCCCCCTGACTTTAGGGCTTTACTTGCAGATTACCTTCTCAGTGGGGTCTTCCCTAAGACTTCAACTTAAAACCCCAACCATTCTCTCCAGCATTCCTTGCCCCCCCTTCCCTACTTGGCCCTTAACAGTTATCCCCATCTGATGTGTTATATATTTTACTTATTTTTCTGTTGCACATTCTCCTGTAGAATGTGAGCTCCATGAAGGCAGAGGTTTTGTGATTTTTATCCACGGCTTTATTCCCAGTTCCTTGCATAGTAGGTTCTTTAATGAATATTTAATGAACGAACCTAAGTGTCCATCAAAAGTAGATGGGATAGGGGTACGTGGGTGGCCCAGTTGGTTAAGTGTCCAACTTCAGTTCAGGTCATGATATCATGGTTCATGAGTTCGAGCCCCACATCAGGCTCTGTGCTGACAACTCAGAGTCTGGATGGAGCCTGCTTGGGATTCTGCGTCTCCCTCTCTCTCTGCCCCTCCCCCACTCACACTTGGTCTCTCCTCAAAAATAAATATTAAAAAAAAAAAAAGATGGGATAAACAAGTTGTGGTACACTCATTCAAAAGGAAACTAGATAGCAGTGAAAATAAATGAAATAGAGCCTCACATATCAAAAAGGAAAAATCTTGCAATGGTAAACACACAGAGCAAAAAATTTAAGTTGCAGATAAAATCTTGTATTGATATATTTATATGAATGCAAAAAATGCACAGTAAATGTTTTGTATTGCTCTGGGATACACATATGTTGTAAAGTTTCAGAAACGATAATCCACATCTCATTCAGGATAATGGCTGTTTCTAGAAGGTGGTTCCTGTCAAAGAGGGGAACACAGGTTTCAGCTGCATGGATAATGTCCTATTTTTTTTTTTTTCCAGGTTAGGAGTGCTTTCACTGAAATCCATACAATTTTATTATGTTTCACATGTTTTTCTTTTTATTATTATTTTAATGTTTATTCATTTATTTTAATGTTTATTTTTGAGAGAGAGCATGAACATGGGAGGAGCAGAGAGAAAGGGAGACACAGAATCAGAAGCAGGCTCCAGGCTCCAAGCTGTCAGCACAGAGCCTAACCTGGGGGCTCGAACTCATAAACACTTGAGATCATGACCCCAGCTGAAGCCTGACGCCTAACCGACTGAGCCACCCAGGCGCCCCCTAATGTTTATTTATTTTTGAGAGAAAGAGAGAGAGTCGGGGAAGAGTGGAGAGAGAGGGAGACAGAGTTTGAAGTAGGCTCCAGGCTCCGAGCTGTCAGCACACAGCCTGACGTGGGACTCGAACCCACAAACTGAGATCATGACCTGAGCTGAAGTCAGACGCTCGCTAATTGAGCCACCCAGGCGCCCACCTCTACCTTTAAAATACTATCTGTCACGGGGGCGCCTGGGTGGCTCAGTCAGTTAAGTGTCCAACTTTTGTTCATTTGGGCTCAGGTCAAGATTTTGAGGTTCGTGAGTTCCAGCCCCGCACTGGGCTCTGTGTTGGCAGTATGGAGCCGGCTTGGGATTCTTTCTCTCTCCCTCTGCCTTTCCTAACTTGCGCATTCTTTCTCAAAATAAATAAACTTAATTTAAAAATACTAAGGGGGGCGCCTGGGTTGCTTAGTTGGTTGAGCATCTAACTTTGGCTTAGGTCATGATCTCATGGTTCATGAGTTTGAGCCCCGCATGGGAGTCTGTGCTGACAGCTCAGAGCCTGGAGCCTGCTTTGGATTCTGAGTCTCTCCGCCCGCCCCTCCCCTGCTTGTGCTCTCTTTCTGTCTCTCGAAAATAAATAAACATAAAAAAAAAAAAATACTAACGTCCACAACTGGATGCGGATCACCACCACTTTGACCCAAGCTGTCCTTTTTTCATTTTGATTACTGCATTAGTTTCAAGGGCCTGACCCCTCACGGTCTCTCTGACCACTGTGCTGTTCCCCCAACTGAGCAGTCAAAACTAGGGTGGACGAATGCACAGGCCAAGATGAATCAGGAACAAGGAGGAAAAGGTGGGGGAGCCAGGGAAGCTTGGGGGTGAGGGTCACCTCAAACACGGGTGGGAAAGAGGTTCCAACAGGGTCCCCAAGGGCTGTCATTGTGGGAGGGGGGGGGTTCCAGGCTCAGCTAGGGCTGGAGGGGGTGGTGGCCCAGGGATCCTCCCCGTGCTGGATGAGGAGCCTTTTGGTCGTCCCCGTCCGTGCTTTTGAGTAGTGGTTTGAGTGACAGTCGCTGAGGCAGAGATTTTGTTAGCCATGTTCCCTGCTGTTCTTCAGCGCGGGTCAGTAAACGCTGACTCCAGGAAACATCCCAACATCGGTCGATGGTAACGCAGGCTGCCATAAAGCTTCGCCGTCCAGGAAGAGATTTGGGAACAATTCCTTATGTTTTAAAGGGCTTTATGCGAGAAGCTCAAAACCAGGTTCTTCATTTGAAAAGGAGTATCAGAACAGCTATGTTGAATGAAAGGACCCCTTGAATGCGTTCAGGCCTGCGTCTGGGACGCGTTAAACTATCAGACTTCGTCAAGTTTGCACTGGTGAGCCGCCATTTCACAGACGGGCAAACTGAGGCTCGCGGGGCCGCGATCTACCCAAGCCCTTCCAAGATGGGCAGCGGCGGCGGGGAGGGCCGTCTAGGCCCCGGACAGTACCGTCGGCTCGCCGGCGGCTGTGATACTAGCCGCCGAGGTAAGCCCCAGGCGCCGCGGTGGCCGGACTCGCGGCGGAGTTGCTCGGAGTACGTGCCATGGCGACGCTTCCGGACCAACCGGAAGCCCACTGCCCAGAACTACAACTCCCGGCAGTCCGCGCGACGCGTCCTGGTCGACGCCGGGGGAGCGGCCGCCATTGTCCGCCGCCGAGGTGAGGCGGTCGCCCAGGCTGTGGGGTCGCCGCCGTTGCCGCCGTGGGAGCCAGGAGGTTGGGAGAACAAGCGCGAAGACGCGGCGCCTGCAGTCGGGGCCGGCGCGGATCCCGCGCCTGCCCCTTCCGCGTCGGCTTCGCGCCCCTGTTTCCCTTGGTTCTGCGACCCTCCCGCCTCTGGGCTCGCGGCCGCGCTGGGCCGGCTGGGCGGGCCCCGGTGAGCCCTGCACGTCGGGCCTGGCGCTGGGTAGCAGCCGTCGGCTTAGCGCGCCTTTGTCTGCCTCGCCGCGCGTGAAGATCCCAAGCGTACCGCCAGGCCGAACCTTGGAGCGGAACAAAAGCCCGAAGCGAAGCGGCGAAGCGACCCCAAGCTTGCTAAGTCGCTTGCCTCGAGCGGCGGGGACCGGCCCGCAGGGGTGGGAAGCAGGTAAGGCCGGCCGCGAACCAGGTAAGGCCGGCCGCTCGCGGGTGCGGGCTCCCGAGCATCGCCTCCGCCTCCGGTGGTGCATAAGAGATCGGGCGGGAGGCCAGGCAGCAGGTGATGCGGCGCCTCTGAGGCCGTTAAAAGGAATAATAAACACCTTTCTTTCCCCAGCGGGTGTTTCTCGTCCGCGCGGGTTCAGCTAAGGCGCCGAGGGACGACGGCGACCGTGGGAGGGGGACAATCCCCGATTCTCTTCACCGTGCAGTGACGGCGGACTTGGTTAGGTTGCAAACAGCGGTGCGGAATCGTTTGCCTACTTTGAGTTTTGGCGCAGATCCCGGTGTTCCTGGGGCCAGCAGGCGTCCTGGTGCTTTATACTCACTCCCAGGAATCCGCAGAGCTCTGACAGTTGGCCCTCGTACCCTCGAGAGGTCTCGGGACTTGCACAAAGACTTGGAACCGACGGACTTTGTGGTCTGGGCTCCACATCAGGAAACGGACAGACTTGGGCCCGGTAGGTCTTGCCGGTTGAGTTCTTGTTTCCCTCCTCCCTTCCTCCCTTTTAGATAAAGGTTGCATAACAGAAAATCATTTTAGAGTACAGTTCAGTGGTTTTTGTTGTGTATTCAGAAAGTTGTGCAATAATAACTACTATCTAACAGAACATTTTCATCACCTCCTATAAGAAACCACCCGAACCATTAAATGGTCACTCCGCATTTCTCCCTCCCCGCCCAGCTCTTGGCAACCATTGATTTCTTGGGGGGGGGGGGGGGGGGGGTGGTGGTTTTAACAGTATTTTTTGTCAAATCAACCAAAAAGTAACCTCGAGGTTGTCACTGACTGTCTCTTAACAACCACTGACAAATTTATACCCTCTCATTCTGGAGTGTGGTCTTTTTTTCAGCTTATTCAAGTCACTCTTCATTTATGTCCTGGAATTCTGTTGTTTTTGACACGTAAATTCTGTTTTCTTACAATGCTCCCTACAAGTCTTTTGTTGCTTCCTTGGATGGGCTGTGTTCTTTGTTCCCACTGGCTCTTCTGTGACAAAGGACCAGTTTTGTCTTTTCCACTTTTGTCATTAGGTTGGTATTGCAATTGTCTGTGAATCACGTTAATCCAGGTGCTTTTGGCCAGGCACCTGGTGGATTGATCCTGTGGGATGGCAGCTGTCAATCCGTGGGCCTCCTGGGGTAAGTCCCAATTCTGTGTCTTCCGGGCCTCCTCAGTGGTGAACCTGCTGCAGCCAGGGGTCAGAGCTATGGAGGGACTGAGAGTTTTGGGGGATTGGAGGGAGTCTCTCTGTCTTGGTATAGAATTAGAACTGAGTGAGATTAAAAAAAAAAAAAAAGACAACTTGGTTGTTGGTGAAAAAGGGAAGTGGTAGGGGCGCCTGGGTGGCGCAGTCAGTTAAGCATCTGACTTCAGCCAGGTCACGATCTCACGGTCCGTGAGTTCAAGCCCCGCGTCGGGCTCTGGGCTGATGGCTCAGAGCCTGGAGCCTGTTTCTGATTCTGTGTCTCCCTCTCTCTCTGCCCCTCCCCCGTTCATGCTCTGTCTCTCTCTGTCCCAAAAAAATAAATAAACGTTAAAAAAAAAAAATTAAAAAAGAAAAAGGGAAGTGGTTAGTGTAAAAGACAGTGTTATTTTGTATATCTATAGTCTTAAGATGTGTTAGTGGTTCTAAGAGATTTTCTACTGATTTGTGGGATTGCTTAGAAGACATACATACAGTCAGAATTTCTCTATCATTGCCATATTTTTTATCTTTAGTGTTGTTTCTCATTTATGTAGCAGTGGCATGTAATTTAAGAACAATGTTAAATAGCGTGGTGTCAGTGATGTGTTATCTTTAAGTGAGGTTTCATGTATTTATCACTAAAGACATCAAGGGAGTATCTTACTACTTAGATTATTATTTTTATTTTATATATTTTTTAATTAATTATTTTTTCATGTTTATTCATTTTTGAGAGAGAGAGACACACACACAGTGCCAGCGGGGAAGGGGCAGAGAGAGAGGGAGACACAGAATCCAAAGCAGGCTCCAGGCTCTGAGCTGTCAGCTCAGAGCCGGATGCAGGGCTCCAACCCACTAATGGTGAGATCATGACCTGAGTGGTCAGATGCTTAACTGACTGAGCCACCCAGGCGCCCCTCTACTTAGATTATTTTTAAAATTGGGTAACCTTAAACATTTTATCAGATACCTCTTCAGCCATTCAAGTGATTCTATTCTTCTATTATTATTATTATTTTTATTATTAAAAAAATTTTTTTTAATGTTTATTTTTGAAAGAGGGCATGAGCAGGGGAGGGACAGAGAGAGAGGGAGACACAGAATCCTAAGCAGGCCCAGGCTCTGAGCCGTCACTACAGAGCCAAACGCAGGACTTGAACTCAAGAGCGGTGAGATCATGCCCTGAGCCAAAGTTGGACACTCAACCGACTGAGCCACCCAGATGCCGCCAAGTGATTCTGTTCTTGATTCTTCTTGGCTATATCATGTCAGATTTTTGGGTAATGACTTACCTGTGTATTTCTAGTATAAATCTAGCTTGTTATGTTGGATTTTGTTACATGCTGTGGGCTCTGTTTATGGAACTTCGTTACACCCATTAGTGAGACAGATCTGCTTTTCTATTTTGTTGCCTTTAGTCACTGGGATTGTTGTCACAGTGGCTTTTCTTTACTTGTCCCAACCTGATCTGGTGCAGGTATCCTTACGGACCAGTCCTGGGGAATGGCGGCTGTTGACCCGTGGACCTCCTGGGGTGAGTCAGAAGCCTGTGTCCCATTGGCCATGTTTGCTGCTGTGTCATTCTTCTTCCAGCAGTGACCTGCCGTGGCCAGGGATTGGAGCTGGGGAGCCAGGTGGGGATTTAGGGCAGGGGGGGTTCTGGTCCAGGTCTCTCTGTGCAGAGCGGGAACAGGGATGGATCAGAACATTCCATTGGGTGATAGAGTGATGGTGACACCTCCAGGAGAAGGGTGCATGAGAATAAGTGTGTAGCCATTTACAGCTCGGGCCCAGAAAGGATGTGAACTGGTACTACTTCTCAGAGATGGTGCTTCTGAGCAAAGGGGGCCAGTGCAGGACTCATGTTTAGGAACATTACTTCTCTTCTCTGAGCCCCATTTCCTTCATCTATAAAATGAGGAGTCTCTTTCTTTGCCCAATGGACACGGCTAGGAACTAGCTCTCCCTCAGCGGACTCCCTGCCCCCGCCGTCACCCCCACCAGGAAGGACTCGTCGGCATACTTCCGGTGGGGAGAGCTGCCTCCGTGACTTTGTTTTCCTCCCCAGCTCTGTGTCCTCAGGACTCTGCCTGGCCTGTGGAAGAGAGCCCCAAGGAGGAGAGGAGGGTTACTGGGCTCCCGACAGCCCAGGTCCGGGTGAGTCAGGCATCTGCTTTTTTCTGAAGGGCTGTCCTGTACCCTGGGGTGTCCAGGTTGTCCCCCACCATCCTAGTCTTTGTGTTCTTAAGTTTATAGCAGCTAGACTTTGCCTAAAGAAAGAGTCGGCCAGAAGTTGATTGCTTTCAAAGCACTGACAGGGAGAATTCAAACAGTTTTCTGTGACTTGGAACCACATTATCGACCAGCCTGTTCACAGAACTGAGCCCTGGCAATGCCGTGTGTTGTTTTGGTGGACGAGGGGCAGCCCCTTTGGTCGGCAGCAGGCCCCTTTTCTCCTCCCACCTTACCTCATGTATTCAGTGCCATATTGGGTTGATGCTGTCCTGTGAGCTCCGTGCTTGCTGGGCAGAGAACATGGATAAGTCCAAGCCCTGGTCCCGAGGAATTCTCAATCCCCTTTCCCAAGGTGGTTCAGTCAGCTACTGAGGCCTCATGGCCTGCTGGTGCCACACCTGTGGTTCAGGACATGGGCCTGAGATGCTTAGGGAGGCCCCAAGCCTTGGAGAGGCTGAGCCCAACTAAGGCCTCGAGAAGTGGGAGACAGTCTGCATAAAGTCACTGGGGCACAGAGCAGCTGGAGTCCTTCCGCTGTGGGGAGGGACGCTGCCCGGGAGACATGACGCACTTGGACCAAGAGGTTAAGGGGGCGGCAGGGGCCTGGCCTTTTGTGACCCTGCCCGTGTGTGTTGGGTGAGGGTGGGGGCACCGCATGACCGGCATCTGGGTGAAGGATGACCCTAGTTAGAATTGAGGATGCAGAGGCCAGGATGAACCTAACCAGGCCCTGAATGCCTACTGTGGAGCCAGGGCTCCATTCTGGTGGTAATAAAGAGCTTCCTAAGTGCAGTGAGCACTTAGGCCATTGTCTAAAATGTGGCTGGAAGGGTGTCCCTGGCAGGAATGTGGGGGGAACGGGGTCGTGGGAAGCAGGCTGGCATTTCAGGTGTCAGTGTGACCAGGGCCTGGGAGCAAGACCTTAAGAGGTGTAAGGGAGTTGATGCAGGGTAACTTTGAGACTATTAGCATGTGAGGATGGGTCCTGAGAGGAATATGACAGGAGACATGATATGGAAAAGGTGGCAGGAAATAGGATAGCAGAGTTGATGATACTGGAAAGATGTCCACTCCTTTTTCTCCTGCCCAGCCTCTTCATTAGAGACACCCGCTTAAGAAAAACCAATTGTTTTAATGACTTTATTAAAATATTCAAATACCATAAAAGCGTATAGTTCTGTGGGTTTTTGTATATTCACAGAATTATGCAACTATTACCAACCAGTATCTATTTCTGGTTCTGCTTCTAGAACATTTTTCATCCCCAAAAGAAATTCTATACCCATTAGCAGTCACTCCCTGTCCCTACCACCTTCGACCCCTGGCAACGACTCATGTACTTTCTTTATGTGTTTGTCTCTCGTGGACATTTCACATAAAGGGAATCATATGATATATGACCTTTTGCGTTTGGTTTCTATCACTTAGCATATTTTTAAGGATCATTTATGTTGCAGTACATATCAGTATTTTATTTATTTATATGATTCAGAGGCAGCCATTTTTAACTTATTGTTTTTGGTTCCTTAGGGTTGTCTCCATATTTCTAAATGAGATTTTCATCCTGATTCATGAAATTTACATTTACTATTGGCTCCCTACTATGAAAAATGAAGAAAAATAGTTTTGTTACCATATGTAGGTTTTATTTGCTAAGTTTAAATAATGGATCAAACAAATGTAAGGTACTGAGGTATAAAATTATTAATAACTTCTCTACGTAACTTAATGCCTCCCCCCCAAATTAAAAATATGTGATGAAATTTCCCATGGTTTCAAAGCTGACTGGTGAAGTGCATCGCAAGTATGCTGTCCTCACGTGGCAGCACGGCTGTCCCGGGGAGCAGAGGGCCTGAACCACGTGGTGCAGAGTGGTGGTTGTCTGGCATCAGAACTCGGGCAGCTTTGATGTTCATGACTGATATGTTATATAGTCATTTTTAGATTCTGTAAAAGAATTGGCAGTGAGGCAAGGCTGAAAGATGGGCCCTGAATCAGTCGCTTGGGAACAAAAGTTAGTTGTAATAAAATGCTGTGAAGAAGTCTTAATAACCACTGGGCTGCACCCTGCTGTTAATTTATGTGAGGGTTCCTGAGAATTATTAGGGTTAATGCTGAGAAAATAAAATGGAGAATTAAAATAACAACACCCTCCAGTGTCTGAAGAGTTGTGATTTCTGAGAACATGCTCCTGGCCCCTCCCCACACTCACTTCAAATTTTTCCCTGTGGGAGATTCAAGACTTGAATCCTGTGAGTTTTGTACTAAGCGAGGTCTTCAGGAACACTAACGAGAGCCCCATGTCCCTCCACTGTTCCCTCCAAGTTAAATACTGAAATAAAGCATTCATCTGGTGAAAACATCAAATGCTGTCATCCCTTGTTATCTGAATAGTCCATTTTGGAGAACATGTTGCGTAGCAAAGTTTCAACTAGTGGGAGCCCAGATCGCATTATTTTCAAGAATAGGGAAAATGATGATACCCCATTTTAAAAAACTCCACCCAGCCTCCTCAGATATGGAAACTCTCCAACCTGTCTGTAACAATCCGCCGATGATTTGTGCACGATAAGTGTGCACAGAAATAACAGTAATACTCTGTACCCATCCCTGGCTGGTCTGAGGATGTGCACGTAGTTGTTTTCCTTCTCTGCAAAAAACTTACCTGAAAATACTAATGAAATTCTGAAGTTGCCAAAGAACCCATCTGAATTTCCCCAGATTTCGTGAATGGGCCAGCTGTCCATGATATAATGCAGGAGCTGATTTTACATCTTCCCTCGGCACCCTTACATCTTCTCTCAAACCTTCCCATGATGTAGATGTACGGCCGGGTTCCATAAAGTGCCGTCGAGAGCCCTGGTAAGCGCTCATACGTATGAACAAAGTGAAATTGCAAGAATGACTACAGGAAATTTAGGTGGGACATTTGCGAGTCACCCTGGCAGATGTTTGTAAAGTGCAACCTCACGTAAGGGTAACCTGGGAATGGAACGGCTTGCTCCTTCCTGTGCTAGCTTCTAGGGTCCCTCTTCTCCACAGTGGTGAGACTGGGTGCCTGACCTCCATCTGCTCTTTCTGTTTCACTTCTAGTCTTGGTTTTGCATTTTCTTTTTTTTTTTTTAATTTGTTTTTAATGTTTATTTATTTTTGAGACAGTGGGAGAGACAGAGTGCAAGCAGTGGAGGGGCAGACAGGGAGACACAGAATCTGAAGCGGGCTCCAGGCTCTGAGCTGTCAGCCCAGAGCCCGACGTGGGGCTCGAGCTCACAAACCATGAGATCATGAATGACCTGAGCCGAAGTCGGACGCTTAACCGACTGAGCCATTCAGGTGCCCCTGGTTTTGCCTTTTCTGCCTCTTCAAGGCCTCCATGAAGTGTGGACCCCAACATGGGGACATACTCAGCTGGGCATCTTTTTTTCTTCCCCTTTGGCAGCGCGTGAGTTCCTTCCCCTTTGATAACATCTACAAATCTGGAAATATTTTTTACTTATTCAAAGTTTTATTTTGACATCCCATAAGTACAGAAAAGTATGGAGAGTAATCAAATATGGTCTCCATTACTCAGAATGAAGTTGTTAATGTTTTGTAATATTTGCTTAGTTTTCCCCAGTCACATTCTCTTCCCATGTTTACCCAGAATAACTGCTTACGGTGTATACACAGCTAATCAATTGTCTTACTCATATGTAGATAATAAGCTATTTATATAGACATCACATAGATAGTAGTCTAATTCTTTTTAAGTTTTTTTTTCCCTAAGTCATCTCTATACCCCAGTGTGGGGCTCAAACTCCCAACCCCGAGATCAAGAGTTGCATGCTTTTCCTACCCATAGCTTTTCTGTACCTTTCTTTGCTTATTCAAGGTCAACTTTGAGATCCATCCATGTGATAAGTTCATTCCTTTTGCCCTCTGTTCATCCCTTTTATGGATGGGTGTAGAAGCCCCCCCCCCCATTTTTACTATTCCAGGAAAAGCTGTGTGGACCTTCTTGTAATATCATTTTGTGCATACATCTAAATGTTTATCTAGACATACCCCTCAAAGCAGAAGTATGCTGAGTTTTAGGGTGCACGTTTGCAGTATGACCAGCGCTGCCCCGTGGCTCTTGGAAAGGGCCTCCTCTCGTTCTCACTACCATGGAAGAGAGCCTGTCTCCCTGCATCTCTGCTGCTGAGTGGCAGTGTCGGGTCTTTTAATTTTTGCATAGCTTAAGACCAAAATGGTAGATTGTATGGTAGATTCAATGGTAGATTCCTTGATTGCTAGCAAGGTTGTGTATCTTTACATATTGTTCCTGGTCATCTGGATTTCTTCTCTCTCTGTCTCTCTCCCACTCCTACCTCTGTGTAGACTCTGACCTGTCGATACGTAGGCATTTTATATGCGTTCTGGATCCTGGTTCTTTGCCATGTATGAATTGTCTTCTCCCAGTCTGTAGCTTGTCTTAACTTTGTGGTGTTCTTTGTCAGTCCCATGTTTCCCGTATCTGTATTTGTTTATAGCTAGTGTTTTTGTTTCTTGTTTAAAGAATTCACATATTAAAAAAAAAAAATTCTGTTCCTTTAGGTTGTTTCTGAGCTCTTCTCTTACATGGTGGGCCTCCTGAAGCAATTGCTGTGTGTTCACATTTAATAAATTCTTATTCTTTCAGAGCCCCTCTTGTGTCATCCTGTTTTATACTGAAATCCCTCCAATCAGAGAATTGGGATTGCAGTTCATTGAAAGTAGGATTGTAGATACTGCCAGTGTTCTGTGTGCTTTTGGCTTCTGTGTTTGGTCTCCCCGCCTGTGCTGCACATGTTCCTTGCGTATCCAGGGCTCTTGTGGTCTCCTGTGCTTACCAGGGAAGAGCTGTGAGGCTGTGTTTGAGTGTTCTGCTTTCCTGTGGCTGAGCAGGTTTGGTTCCTGATTGGCCTTCCTGTGTGTGTGTCTGTCTGTCTGTCTCCCTCCCAACAAATCTCACTCTAAGCTCCATGGACCTGCTTGGGCCAGGATCCTCGGGTTGGTTGTGTTTCCGGGCATGCAGCTGGCTGTCAGGCCACAGACCTCCTACCCCACGTTGTTGAGGTTTCAACTCTGGGGTTGTTGGTCACCCGAGCAGCTGGAGAACCTCATGCACTCCTGTGTCTGAGCAGGGTCAAGGCAGTGTTACCCGAGTGTAAGTGCAGGGCATTTGGTGGTGGTGCTGCCCACAGGTGGCTGTTTGGGAGATAGCTAGCAAAGCTATCCTGAGTATGGACTTGCCTTGTCACCTGTTTTCAGCCTGCCTCTCACTCCTGACTTAACAGTCGTTTAAGCTCAGAGCCCCAAGCCTCTCCTGGGAACCTCTTCCACCGTAGCCCTTCTAATGTGTGGGGGCTGGGATTCCCTCTGCTTTGTTTCCTTGGTCTGCTACTCTTTCATCTGTTCCCCATCTTGTAAGAACGTGTGGAACAACACGTGCCAATGGCCTCTTCTTTTCACTGGCTGGGATGTTTCTCTTTCTCAAACTTTATTTAGGAGATATTTAAACCCTAAAGTGGAATCTGGACCTTGTGTTAGTTCTTGTTAGCATTGTAACAAATTACTACAAACTTAATGTCTTAGAATAATATGAATTTATTGTCTTGTTCTAGAGCTCAGAAGTTTAAAATGGGTTTGTAGGCTCTTGGCAGTCAGCCAGTTCTGTGTTCTCATTGATACCACTTCTTTGACATATTGTTATGTCTTCTCTCTCCCCTTCAGATGTCAATAAATAGCAACATTTTTCAAAGACAAGAAAAAAAAATGAGTCTGTAAGGCCGTGTTCCTTCTGGAGGCTACAGGGGAGAATCTGCTTCCTTGCTTTTCCCAGCTTCTGGAGGTTACCCTAATTTCTTGGCCTGTGGTCCCCACCCTCCATCTTCAGGATGCCTTGATCCAACATCATGTCTCCTTTTACTCAGACCCTCCTCCTTCCTCCTTGTGATTACATTGAGCCCACCTAGATGATCCAAGATAATCTCCCCAAATCAATATCCTTAATGTAATCACATTTCTGCAGAGCCCCTTTAACATAATGGTTATAAGTTCTGGGATTTAGGATGTTGCCATGTCTTGGTGAGGGGTGTTATTACAAACACCCATGTTCAATAACTTCAACTGTCAGCTCTTAGCTTTGTGCCTTTTTCTCTATCCTGACACAAAAACTGGAATATTTTAAAGCAAATTTCAGATATTCTATCATTTTGCTTATCAACACTTCTGTGTAATTTCTAAGAGATAACATCCTCTTTAGAAAATAATAACTTTATCAATACCTTTTTCACACCCAACAAAATTAATGACAGTAAGTCCCTGTTATCTGTTAATACCCGGCAATGTTCAGTTTTTTCCAGTTGTCCCCAAAATATGTTTTACATTTGGTTCAAATCAGGATCCAAACGAGGACCACACACTGTGTGCTTAATATGCTGAAGAACCAGGTCACTTTCTTGTTGGTTGCCTGATTTTGCCCTCTTGATGACATTGGGTGAGTTCCTCCATCCCTTTGCCTTCCATAAGCTGATAATTGGACTAGAGGGATGAGTAGATTCAGGTCCCATATTTTTGGTGAGAGTACACCATAGGAGGTGCTGGGTCCTTCCTACTCTGTTGCATTAGTGGGTACAGGACGTCTGATTGTCCCATTTTCAGAAGATGAGATGGATTAGTCAGGCTAACTATAGCCGCCCCTCCATTATTCTTCATGTTATTCAGACATGTTCAGTGTCTGCCTTCCATGTCTGATGTAGCAGTTCCTGATGATCATTGCCAGTGTCGACTACTTGATTAAAGGTTGCAGAATCGCTCCCTGCAGTGTCTGTTAGATGTAGTTCTTTTATTCCTTAGGTGCGTATAGGGATTCCATTGGGGTCTTGGGAGGGGTGGGAGGTTAACTTGTGACTCAGTTCACCAGCTTAACAGCTGCTAGGGGGTGGGTTTGAAGCTTGTTAAGTGTAGCTGAACTGAAGCCATCAAGTAGATGCCACCCTCTGGAGGAGTTAGGTGGCATGAGGGAGCACACCAAGAGCACCCTGGTGAGAAAGCATGGCCTCCCAGCTGCGTGTGATTGGGTGTGATTGCTCTGTGAAAGTACACTGAGCTTATTATTTCAGCTCACTTGGGCTTTGTGCACTTCACTGTCCGAATGTTACACTTATAATAAAACGTTTATATTACTTAACAAACATAGAAGCATCACCCAGCAAGGAAACTGAGGCCCTAGGCAGATCTGTAGAAGAAAGCCAAAGTATTGGCTTGATGAGTCCAAGGTTAGGGATAGTTGCACTAGGAAGTTTTGCTCTGCAGTTTTAAGTGCTTTTCAGAGTAAGGGAATTACTGCAGCAGAATCAGTTCTGTGTTTCAAGCTAAGCATTATTTGGTGGAGGGGGAGCAGTTGGGATCGACAGAGTAAAAGTTGTTACATTGAAGACCAGCTATGAGGGTGAACGAGCTCAATTTGTGAGCCTTGACCAGCAGGGACAGAAAAGAAGGGCGTGAGAAAGGCTGTATGGGGGAAGCAGTAACATAGCGGGCCATGAAGGCATGGGGAGAAGTTCACAGGAGGCTCAGTGTGGAAATTCGCTGACACGGAGGTGGACCAGAAAGCTGGTTTCCAGATGGAGGGGAGGACCTAGAAGCTATCAGGGCCTGTGGGAATTGTAGTATACCACCCCTGATGGACAGCTCACTCCACCACCACCCCAAGGGAAAGCACGCTCCCACTCCACCCTGGAAGTACCCAGATAACTGAAGCTCACACTGAGTGCTTAAGAGCACTGTGAGCCGAGCGATGCGTTCATTGCAAAAGGTTATAATCATCTTCCCCTCTATGTTTCTAGTGAGCATTCCTGGTTCTATTTTTCCTGAAGACATCAGTTGGATCATTTTAAAACTCAAGGTTGTTTTTTTTTCTTTAAATTTTTAATGTTTATGTATTTTTGAGAGAGACAGTGTGAGCAGGGAAGGGGCAGAGAGAGAAGGAGATAATCTGAAGCAGGCTCCAGGCTCTGAGCTGTCAGCACAGAGCTGGATGCGGTGCCGGAACTCACGGACCGTGAGATCATGACCTGAGCCGAAGTCGGACGTTTAACCGACTGAGCCACCCAGATGTCCCAAAACTCAAGGGTTTTTTGACAGCAACCGTACCTGATTCTCTGGCTTGGGCTGCTCTGCTCAAAGCTATCATACTCTTAGCTCCAGTCCTTGGGACAGAGATGATCTGGGAATGGAAACCTCCATATAGTCCCTAGGAAGACAGTCTGTGAATATTTAATATCACCCTTCCAGGTACTAGATCCACATGTTGAGCAAAGACTCCAACCTGTTTAGCCTGCAGGCAGTGCTTGTAGTCTGTTTCCTCCCTGGTCCTGGACTTGAGTATCTTTATCTCCAGAGAAGGGGGCCACTGGCCTGGTGGGAGTCCTGTCCATACTAGCCAGTATTATTAGAACTGGGTAAGAGCCTTAAGAGAGACCTATTCATTTTTGTTGTGGTTATCATGGGCCTAGATACCTAATTTCCTAAGAGTATCCCAAATAGGGGGCCCTTAGGTGGCTCCCAGTGAGGCCTGACAAATCAGTTATAGTACTGAACATATCCAGGATACTTCTATATCCTGTCTCCTCCCCAGTGCGGTCAGCCTCACTCCATCCCCAGAAAACATTAGAGGATGTGGCTGCAGGCTGAGGAGGAACATCTGTGCTCTTTTAGGAACCAGTGACTTTCAAGGATGTGGCTGTGGACTTCACCCAAGAAGAGTGGGGGCAGTTGGACCCTATTCAGAGGACCCTGTACCGTGACGTGATGCTGGAGACCTATGGGCATCTGCTCTCTGTGGGTAAGGTGGTGCTGCCTGAGTAAATGAAGGTGTTTCCATGCGATACCTTCTGGTTCTCTGTGTTTAAGAGCTCACAGGCTGTAACTATTGGTAATATATGTTAACTAGATTTAGTGTTATGATAATAACACTAAATGATAATTTCACAGTGTATACAAATATTGAAACATGTACACCTGAAACTGATACAATGTTCTGTGTCAATTACATCTCAGTTTTAAAAATTAGCAACGCATAACACCACCACTGACCAATAACACTCAATAAATAAAATAAAAAATAAATAAATAAAAAAGAGCTCATGGGGGGTCTCAAAAGGGCTGAGATGATCTTGAGCCCTCCTGAGGTTCAAGAACAAAATTCCTAATACTTATAAAGCATAAAGTATGCTTATTCTGCCCAAATGATAAGTCAGGGAAGAACAGGCAAGGACATTTTCAAGGCTACACAAGTCTGTGCTTTTTCCTCCATGTGTAGGGAATCAGATTGCCAAGCCGGAGGTCATCTCTCTGTTGGAGCAAGGAGAAGAACCATGGTCAGTGGAACAAGCATATCCTCAAAGCACTTGTCCAGGTGAGGGCAGGTGGGAGCAAGGAACTTTCCTCCAAGCCCTCCTTGTTTGAGAAAGGGGCTGAGGCCATGAGGAGTTACCTTCCTCAGAGACCTTCACAATTTCCTCCAAGGAGCTGTATCCCATGTATTGACGTTTTTGTAGCTGTTGATTCAGAGCAAACAAGGTAGCAGATTGTATGAGCTGCAGTTTCCCTTCCTCTCCATCCATTCTCCTCATGCCTCTCATATTCTCTGCTGCCCCTTTCTCTGAGATAATTTCTCACTCACTTACCTGCTTTTTAGTGTGTTCATTTCCTTTTGTGACAGACTCATAGCCAGGAGCCACAGACTATTTTTTTTTTTTAAGGGTTTTATATAGGTAATGTATTCACATGATTCAAAAAATTCAGAGCTACATAGAATGTGTGAGCTGAAAAATCTCACTTATTTTTGCTGCTGTTATCCACATTATTTTACCCCACCTCCCCACAGGGCACGTACACACAGGTGACCACTTTTCTTTTATTATAAATGTTTCAGCTATTTTCTTAGTGGTTTTCCTGGGGATTATAATTAATATTTTAATTTATAGTAATGTACTTTGGTTAATACCATTAATTTTGGTAGCATACAAAAACTTTTCTTCTGTGTATTTCTATCCTCACCCATTTATGCTGTTATTGTCAGAAATTACATCTATACATAGTATGTCCATCAACACAGACTTACAGTTATTGCTTTGTTTTTGTCTTTTTTTTAATTTCTTTTTTATTTTTGAGAGAGAGACAGAGCGTGACTGGGGGAGGGGTAGAGAGAGAGGGAGACACAGAATCCAAAGCAGGCTCTAGGCCTCTGGTGTGGGGCCTGAACTCAAGAGCTGTGAGATCATGATCTGAGCTGAAGTCAGACGTTGAACCAACTGAACCACCTAGGTGCCTGTTTTTGGCTTTTAAATCAGATAGGGAAAAAAAAATTACAAGCAAAAAATGTGTTTAGACAGCCTTGTCATATTTACCTATGTAGTTACATTTATTGGTGTCCTGTATTTTGAGTTACTGCCTGTGTCCTGTCATTTCACCCAAAGGACTCCATTTGTTTTAGGGCAGGTTTCCTGGCAGCAGACTCTCTCAGATGGTTTATCTTGGAGCCCCTTCCTTTCCCCCTCATTTTGGAAGGAGAGTTTTGCCACATACAGGATTCTTGGTTGGCAGTATTTTTCTTTCTTAACTCCATGGTTTCCAGACAGGTATGCCCTGTTGGTAATGTGAAGATCACTTGGATGTGATGAATACCTTTTCTCTTGCTGCTTTCAGCATCCTCTATCAGGCTTTGGCTTTTGACAGTTTAATTATGATGTGTATTCTAGGTTCCCAGAAATGTTTTAGAACTTTTCAAAGCCCCTAAGAACGTCTTCTCCCTTGGCTTTTTAAAAATCGTTTTGGTTTTGCGTATTGTTTGCTTTAGCTGTTTGCCATCGTCTCAGGCGGTAATGACTTTTTTTTTTTAATTTTTTTTTTAATGTTTATTTATTTTTGAGACAGAGAGAGACAGAGCATGAATGGGGGAGGGGCAGAGAGAGAGGGAGACACAGAATCGGAAGCAGGCTCCAGGCTCTGAGCCATCAGCCCAGAGCCTGATGCGGGGCTCGAACTCACAAACCGTGAGATCGTGACCTGAGCTGAAGTCAGACGCTCAACCGACTGAGCCACCCAGGCGCCCTGGTAATGACTTTTTAATATACTGTCTGTAAATGTTTGACAAATACCTGCTTCCTAGAGGCTTCCAGCCCCTGACAACCTTTCAAGGGCCTGGAAACCACCAAATGGGTCAAATAATGACTATTCTTTGGGATTGAGGCTTTGGGGAACCCCCAGCTTCATTCTGTTCCCTCTAGTACCAGAAATATTGTCTGTTATTTTACAAGGCTGCTGCTGAGCCGGGGAGTCAGAGATGGGACTAGGGTAAGTTACAGTGCCCCAAAGCCCACTGTTCCAAAAATTCAGCTGTCTTTCTTGAATAAACTCTTCTCTGGGCTGCCAGAGGACTTTGGTTAATTTATAGAATTCTGAGGAAATTGATTCTGACAGTTTTTGGTTGCTTTTATGGAATGGTGAAATTTCAGAGGCCCTATTTTGCCATTTTTACTGACCTCTTGCCCCAGATAATCAGTTTTAATAATTTCTATTATATGTTTCCAGAGTTTCCTTACACAGCTAAAAGCATATAGAGATATGGTTATTTTCACCTTTCTAAAAGTAGATTATAATCTATTCTGTTGTGTATCTTGCTGTTTTTAATTTAATAATGTACAACAGCCTGTTCTTGAGTTGTGAAGGTGGCTATCTTCCCATCCATTCTAATGAAGTAGGCTTTTTGGAGTCTCATCAGTTGCCCCCATTCATATCTGAAACCTTCCATCAAGGGCTCTGAATTCCAGGAGCTTTAACTCTCCTACTTTTGGTGCTGGCCATTCTGAGTTACTATCCTGAACCACCGTCCTGAGGTTTGGTTCCACCACCTCCATTCTTAAACTTCTACTGTCTTGCAAATCACCTCAGCCAACTCTGTGATCCTGCTAGAACCGGGAAGCTCATCTCTTCCTTCTAAATTATGTTTCCTCCTCTTTTTGATGCATATCGCTGCTACCAGCCTCCTGTGAGTCCTCCAAGCTGGAAATTGAGAAGTCTTACCTTCCTTTTCTTCTCCAAGATGTGATGGTTCTTCTAGCTCCTGAGATTTTCTGCCTCTGAAATGTTAGTTGTGTGTCACTCAGCTTCTACCAACATCACCCTCAGGTCCCTTACCAAATTCCAGCTCAAGTTAATGAATAAATCTGTACTTATTATTAGCTACCTCAGGTGTTTTTTCTTGATCTACCTCCCTGAAATCTTCTATTATGAGCTCTCTGTCAGTAAATCTGCAGTGATTTGAGTAGCCTTTTAAATAACTCTGACTAGATTTCAAGACCATCCATTTTTTTCTGTTATTTTTCTCATTTTGTCACTGGCTCGTGCTGTACAGGAGCAGTATGTCTATATTCAAGTAAAGCCTGAAGGCTGAGCTCATGTCATTTCTCTTGTGCGAAACCTTCCTAGATTGTTTCTGTTGAGTACTAATCTCTGATCTCCTTTCCTAGCCTCCCACCCGCCCAGCAACTGCATCCCCTCAGGCTCAGTGATACACTGTGTGTATTGTTGACAACTGTTTAGTATGTCCTCTCATCACATAGGTTCTAACTCCCAGGTTAGATGATACTTTGTTGTCCTGTCTCTGGTTCTGGATACTCAGACTACAAGTACCATTTATAAAGTAGGACAAGAATTGTTCATTTGCTCAGCTACCATTTCTTAAAGTTTCTACTGGAAGGATTCAAAATCTATATGAAGATTGATCATTCCCTAACTTCTAGGAGCTAAGCTTGAAATTAGTAATAAATGCCACATCTTGAGCAAAGTAGGGCCCCTCTTGTAATGGAGTTGGATAGTAAAAGGAAGGAAATGGTGTATAGTGAAGACAGAAGAAAAACCTAGAGAAAGTGGACAAGAGTCTGTGTCGAATAAGGTATCTGTGGCTTAGACCTTGCGGTAGGGTAAATAATGACACCCCCTTTCTCCCAAAGGATGTCCACATCTTAAACTTGTGAATATGGTACTTCGTATGGCAAAGGGGCTTCTCAGATGTGAATAAATTTTGAGATGGAGGGATTATCTTGTATTATCTGAATGACCATGGTAATTGCAAGGTCCTTGTAAGAGCAAGGCAGGAGTGTCTGAGACACAGAGAGGAGATGTGGTGACAGAAACAGAGGATGAAGTGTTATGCTCTGCAGATGGAGGAAGGAGCTATAAGCCAAAGAATGCAGGCAGCTTCTAAAAGCAGGAGAAGGCCACGCTGTAGATTCTGCCCTAGAGGGAGGCTCCCCTGATTGTAGCCCAGTAAAAGCCATTTTGGACTTCTGACTTCCAAAGCTGTAAAGTAATAAGATTGTGTGATTTTAAGCTGCTGCATGTGTGGTAATTTGTTACAGCAGCAGTAGGAAACTCAGACAGACCCCTTCAGTTGTTGGAGGGCTGTTACCTCAGCAGTGATGGTGGATAGCTTTCATATGTTGAACTTGCCAGACATTTCACTGGATTCACAATCTCACGAAGATATTGGAAACATCCTCTGTGGATAGTATAGAGCCAGTATGTATGAATGTGTGTGTGTGTGTGTGTGTGTGTGTGTGTGTGTGTGTTTATATATACATAGATTTTTAAAAATTTTATTTGTAAGTAATCTCTACACCCAACGTGGGGCTTGAATTCACAACCCCAGGATCAAGAGTTGCACGCTCTACTGACTGAGCCAGCCAGGTGCCCGGAGCCACAATTTAAATACAGATTATATCAGGCTATAACTCCTGTGTCTTCATCATAATGTGTTGCCTTTAGAGTCTGTCTTGTGTGCCATTGCTTTGTAAATCATTCTGTAGTTAGAAGGGTTGTAACTGTAGGAGTGTTCTTAAACTATGGTGATTTGTGGGTTGACGAATTTTGTCATTGACTGAATGGAATATGAAACAATGCGACAGCATATTATCATAGATAAGATCCTTGCTTGAAGCTTCTGTTGGTGATACTTTCTCTTAACGCCAGTCCCTCCTTTTTGGGGGGCAGGTGTCAAAATAGGGAAGGAGTCAGGATATTAAAACACAGAAGTGAATTAGGACGCTTTCATCATTTAAACATAAGTTAAAGGCCTGGTTGCTTGTTTATCTTGTAAGCAAGTTATTTCTTATTTTTTCACCTTAATAATATTCACTGGGTCCCTTTGTCAGGGATCCCCCAGGCCACCCTTGGGTTCAGTGATTTCACTAGGATGCACAGGACTCAAAAGTCATTGTACTTTTGTAATGGTGTATGACAGTGAAAGGATACAAAGCAATGCAGAGGGAGAAGGCACATGAATATAAGTCTGGAGGAAACCAAGTGCAAGCTTTCAGTAGTCCTTTTCCAGTGGAGTTGCAGAGGACACACACGTTTAATTCCTTCAGCAGTGAGTTGTGACAACAGATATGACATGTCATCTACTAGGAAAGCTGGCCAGAGCCTAGGAGTCCAGGGTGTTTATTGGAGATTTGAATACACAGTGCCTGTGTAACTGACTGCAACCACTGAAGCTCCAGACCCCCAGAAGGAAAGCAGATGTTCACCATAAATGACCATAAATGTCATTTGTACACACTGTCTAGAGAGATACTACACAGTGTGCTTCAAGGCCTCAAGCATGCAAAACACTCTTAGACCATTCCAGGACCTCGATTCCTTTACCATACACCTTTATCCTGGTCTTTTTTTCTATGGGAAAATGCCCCTAAATGGTTGTTATTGGTATCCAGTATACACTTATGCTGGTTCACATACTTTTTTTTTTCCACTATTCTCTCTTCCCTGTTATGATCTTTGTGTTACAAATCTATTTGAAAACAAGGTCACACCTGCCTTTTCAATAATATGGACAATAAATCTCACTTTTCCCACTCTATTCTCGGAAATTTTTTCTCTGTGCTCTCATGGCTTTTTTTTCTGATTATTTCAGAGTGGATGAGAAATCTTGAAAGCAAAGCATTGATCCCAACACAAAGCATTTTTGAGGAAGAACAATCCCATAGCATGAAGCTGGAAAGATACATATGGGATGATCCTTGGTTCTCCAGGTTAGAAGTCTTGGGATGTAAAGACCAGTTGGAAATGTATCACATGAACCAGAGTACAGCTATGAGGCAAATGGTCTTCATGCAAAAGCAAGTACTATCTCAAAGAGGTTCAGAATTCTGTGAACTTGGAGCAGAGTGTAGCCAGAACTTAAACTTTGTTCCATCTCAGAGAGTTTCTCAAATAGAACATTTCTATAAGCCTGATACAAATGCTGAAAGCTGGCGGTGTAACTCAGCCATAATGTATGCAGATAAGATTACCTGTGGAAATCATGATTATGACAAAACTTTCTACCAGTCCATACAACCTAATCAGCCTGAAAGGATGCAAACTGGAGATAATCTTCTTAAATGTACTGATGCTGTGAAATCTTTCAATCATATACTACATTTTGGTGATCATAAGGGAATGCATACAGGAGAAAAACTCTATGAATATAAGGAATGCCATCAAATCTTTAACCAGAGCCCATCATTTAATGAACACCCACGACTTCATATTGGAGAAAACCAGTATGATTACAAAGAATATGAGAATATCTTTTATTTTTCATCATTTATGGAGCGTCAAAAAATTGGTACTGTAGAGAAAGCATATAAATACAATGAATGGGAGAAAGTCTTTGGGTATGACTCATTCCTTACTCAACATACAAGCACATACACCTCAGAGAAACCCTATGAATATAATGAATGTGGAACATCTTTCATCTGGAGCTCTTACCTTATCCAGCATAAGAAAACTCATACTGGAGAGAAACCCTATGAATGTGATAAATGTGGAAAAGTATTTAGGAATCGTTCGGCCCTTACTAAACATGAACGGACTCACACTGGAATAAAGCCCTATGAATGTAATAAATGTGGGAAAGCCTTCAGCTGGAATTCTCATCTTATTGTACATAAGAGAATTCATACAGGAGAGAAACCTTATGTATGTAATGAATGTGGGAAATCTTTCAACTGGAACTCCCATCTTATTGGACATCAGAGAACTCATACCGGAGAGAAACCCTTTGAATGTACTGAATGTGGGAAATCTTTCAGCTGGAGCTCCCATCTTATTGCTCACATGAGAATGCATACTGGAGAGAAGCCCTTTAAATGTGATGAATGTGAAAAAGCTTTCAGGGATTACTCAGCCCTTAGTAAACACGAAAGAACTCACTCTGGAGCAAAACCATATAAATGTACTGAATGTGGAAAATCCTTCAGCTGGAGCTCCCATCTTATTGCCCATCAGAGAACTCACACAGGAGAGAAACCCTATAACTGTCAGGAATGTGGCAAAGCATTCAGAGAACGCTCAGCCCTCACTAAACATGAAATAATTCATTCTGGAATCAAGCCTTATGAATGTAATAAATGTGGGAAGTCCTGCAGCCAGATGGCTCACCTTGTTAGACATCAAAGGACTCATACTGGAGAAAAGCCCTATGAGTGTAATAAATGTGGAAAATCCTTCAGTCAGAGCTGTCACCTTGTTGCTCATCGGAGAATTCACACTGGTGAGAAACCCTATAAATGTAATCAATGTGAAAGATCTTTTAACTGTAGCTCTCACCTTATTGCACACCGGAGAACTCATACTGGAGAGAAACCATATAGATGTAATGAATGTGGGAAAGCATTTAATGAGAGTTCTTCCCTTATTGTACATCTAAGAAACCATACTGGAGAAAAACCCTACAAATGTAATCATTGTGAGAAAGCTTTCTGTAAGAATTCTTCTCTCATTATTCATCAGAGAATGCATAGTGGAGAGAAACGCTTTATATGCAATGACTGTGGAAAAGCCTTTAGTGGTCACTCAGCCCTACTTCAGCATCAGAGAAATCATAGTGAAGAGAAACTGTGAATTGAATTGATAAGAGATTTTTCTTTTATTGTACATTTGGTAACACACTGAAAAAAACCCTATAAATATAATCAAGAGGGCAAATTGTTTAGTAAGAATTCAGAAAGACTTCTTTTTATTATTTGGTAGAAAATATCTCCTTAGAAGAAACCTATGAATGAAAAGAATAGAACAAAGCTTTCAGCAGTTATGTAGCCTTTATTTAACATCAGAGAATTACAGTGAAGAAACCTCAAATCCCCTCATGGTCCTACTTGATTCCTACCAGGAATCCTACTTGAGGAACATGAATATAGGGAATAAGACTTCTTTCAGTAAGAGATCTCAACTGAGGTCTGAATTTGTGGATCGCAGTGCATTGTTAAGGGGAACCTTATTCTAGGAAAAGTTTTTTAACTGAAAGTACACTGTTTTGCATCAAGCTGGAATAATGGATAGGAAGCTTTATAATAACATCTTGTGCATAATTATGGAAATACAGATTTTGCTGTTACAAAGGGAGAATGTGGGTGCCGTTTAAGGAACACAATATGAAATACTAAATCTGAATTTAAGAAAAAAAATTAGTATTGAATGGGATATTTACTGTCGATCAAGATTAACCTTAGAAAACATTAGTAAATGATTTTACTAATGGTGGAAAGATTATTACCTAGAAGTATGAGACTGATGTTGTTACAACAAAAGTTGACAGTTTATGACCCATTGTGTCAGTGTCCATGGTTTACTCATGATTGCATTGTTGGACAATTCACTTGTAATCTGTTTTAGGCAATCACTGTAAGTTACAATTGTGGACACTGCATTGATATACATAATGTTAAGGAATGAAAAGGACACAAAATTGTATATACGTATCTATTATAACATCTAAAAAATGTATATGGATAAGGACTGGAAGGATCCATGGAGAAATTAACCTTGTTAATTTAAGATTTTTAAAAAAGTTTTATAAACACAGCACCTATGTGCTAGGCTTTGTTTTAAATGCTTTCAAATATTAACTTGTTCAATCTCCTTAACTCTATGAGATAGGTACTATTATTATCCCAGTTTTACAAATGGAGAAACTCGTGCAGAGTGAGTGTTGAGAAACCTACCTAAGGGACACACAGCTATTAAGGAATGGAACCAAGATTGTTTGGCTCTAGAGTCATGTTTTTAAATACCATGTTATGCTGCCTCTCCAGTGATTTTTTTTTCCCCTAAATTTTTCTTTTGTTCAGTTTTCTATAGTAGATAACTTGATAATAAAAACCGAGAAATTCCTAAACAGTGAGAAATAAAGTTACCTGGCTCTCTGACCTGAATGATTTCTGGTAACATGAGAGCTAAGCTGCCTTTGGAATATGAAGTCTGGATTGGACAGTCAGAATCACTGCCATTTTCTAGGACTTGGGTTCCCTAAGATTTCACCACCCACAATACTGAGCATTACAGCACAACAGTGACTGGAACACAAATCGGAGGTTTGGGCAATGCTAAGGAATGCCTCTTGATGGGGTTAGAATGGCCCTTGTGGGGCAGAGAGCAAGAGACACTACAGCACATGGGAGCATTGTTTCTCAAGGTCTCTCTCAAATTCAGTGTTTATGCTTTCTTTATCTTCTCTTGATGAGAAGATTGCTTGATAGTAGGGGCACTTCAGAAGGGAAGGAAGCTCACCAATTCATCAGAGTGAGGAAGTCTCTCTGAGTGCTCCTAGGGGAAAGGAGGCAGGATGGATAAGCAGATTTAGGTGGCTTCTCTCCTGTTCACAGATATTTCCTCTATTTCCCTAAAGTAGGACTATAATTACGGGCCAGGAATCCTTGGATAGGCTTCAAGGACATTGGTTAGAAATCCAGGATACAAAAGGTTCATCTAGTTCTTACAGGGTCCATGACTCCCCATTGGTTGAGAAACAGTGACCTACTGGTGTGGGAGGGTGTGTGTTCTGTAGCTGGAACTCACATAGGTATGTAACATCTGATTCCTTACCTTTCAGGGCTTAGTGCATAGTGGTCACCCAATAAATGTTGCAGGAGTAAATTAACTGAATGCATTTCTCATGTGATTTCTGCAAATATCTTTAGAATAGAATTAGCAATGTTATCTCTGTAAGAGAAAGTAATATGTGTCAAGTAATACTGTGAATATATGGGTAGAGTATTCTAATACCCAGTGTAATACACTTTGAGCAAACCGAGATTCTTTGATTTAGCGACTCCAAAGAATCTCATAATTCATATACAATATTACACAAGCATCCTGACAAGTCACTCTATGTTATGCAGCTTAATATCTTTTAAAAAAGTTTTTCTAAAAGTGCCTTTTGTGGCCCAGCCCATATCACAAGTCAAGAGAAAGTCCCAGACTTCTGCTTCCTCCTGGAAGGATCCCTACATCTCTATCATCTATCACACAGCCTTATATGCACAGTGTGCCTTGGATGTTTAGGACTCCCACACCCCTTCACCTCCCTTACTCCAGCCCTCTAACCTATGTATGGCTTAGTTCATTGCCCCCCCTTTTTTTTTTAACCCCATGTTCAACTCCCCAACTCTGGAACCTTCTGCTGGGCCCAACTGGAACTCATTTCATCATGAGCTCTTCCTTGAAACCTTCCTGCTGTGACTGAAGCTTGAGTCTCCCCTATGCACAGTGTCTCTTATGATGGCTTCAAGGGGTGGCTCCTTTCTCCTCCCCTCCACCCCCCACTTTTCTCATTTGCAGCCTCTAGATTGTTCCTCCCTTCTCTCTAAAACTCACCTCTGACTCTTGGGACATGAGACCATCACACTTGCTTCCCTTCATTCCAGTCATCTATTATGAGTCACTCATCCACATATCAAAGAATTCGGCACCTGCCTTACTGCATCTAGAACCATTCCATCATCCATCTGGATGATCTTTCCGTGTCCTGACCTCACAGGACCCCTCTGCTTATGGTTTTGTCAACCACTTGCCACAGTCAGTCACTCCCATGGTCATCCCTAGGACCATTCCATTACTAGTGACTGGAACCCCTCCACCATCTGTTTCCTAAGCTGCTTGGCTATTTAGTATCAAAATTCCAACAATTCCTTGACTTAACCTTCCCTCAGGCTCACTGCCAGCAGATGACTTTGCTTCCCGCTTACCTGAGAACAGAAGGAATCAGTAGAAGCCTTCCATAACATCTACCCATTGTCCACAGTGTGCTCTCCCACAGGGACCTACATACAAACTGGCTGGGTTGACTCCAGAGCCTATCTCGAGGGCATTGCTCTAGCAAGTTTCCCTTATCTCCTGTATCATCACGTTTTGCCTATGTACTAGATTATTCCCACCAATATGTAAACATACTTAAAAAAAAAAAAAACAACTCTCGATAACACATTCCCTTCTAGCTCCTGCATAATTTCTCTGCTTCATTATAGAAAGCAAAATTTTTCAAGAGTTGTCTGTTTTGCTGTCTCCACTTCTTTTCCATTCTTGAAACCTCTCCAAACCTACCTCACTGCCAGATGTCCTCCACATTGCTAAACCTAGTAGTCAATTCCGTTTTTTACTTCCTTGAAATACCAGCAGCATTATAGATCATGGATCATTACCTCCTTGAAGCATGTTTTTCACATGGCTTTCAGGACTTTCCACCTGATTCTGGCCTTCATTTCAGGCCCTCTTAGCTGTTTCCTCCCCCACTTCCCTTACCTCTTACTGTCAGGGTACCCCATTTCCTGTTTGCATCCCTGAAGTTCTCATCCAGTCTTGAGGCTTCAAACACCACTGTTATGCTGAGGACTTTCCTTTTAGGGCTACAGTTTGATGAGTGTTGAAAAATGTCTACACCCTTGTTACTATCACTACAATCAAAACTATATTTTCCCTTTCCCAAAAAGTTACTTTATGTCTCTAGTTAATCCCCATCACACCCCACTGCCCCAACCTCTGGGCAACACCTATCTGCTCTGCCACTACATACTAAGATTGTCTTTTAGAGTTTCATATAAATAGAATCACACGGTATTTTATTCATATACTACTTTTACTATGTGGACACTTTTGGGATCAGGTCTTTTCTCCACATAATGTTTTTTTGTCTGTTTTTGAGGTTCATCCATTTTGTAGCTCATATCAGTAGTTTACTCTTTTTTTTTTTTTTTTTTTTTTTTTTTTTTTTTGCTGAGTAGCATTCCATTCTGTGAATGTGCTACCATTACTTATCCTCTTCACCTGCTGATGAGCATAAAGTTGTTTCCATTTGTTGGCTATTGTAAATATAGCTGATACAGACATTCTACCACAGGGCTTTTGTGTGTGTAAGTTTGCATTTATCTTGGGTAAAAACCTAGGAGTGGAGTGGCTGGGTTTGAAGTATATGCATAACTTCCTAAGATACTCTCTGTGGGCTTTTAGTCTGATGTCTTTAATCTGTTTTACATTCTGGGAAATGTCTTTTTTTGTGATATTATCTATTTTTTTTTTTTTTAAAGAAGAAGCACTTCGTGCTCTCTCTCTGCTTTTCAAAAATGAATAAATGTTAAAAAAAAAAAAGGGGGGGTGCACCTGGGTGGCTCAGTTGGTTAAGCATCCAACTTCAGCTCAGGTCACGATCTCATAGTCTGTGAGTTCAAGCCCCGCGTTGGGCTCTGTGCTGACAGCTCAGAGCCTGGAGCCTGCTTCTGTTTCTGTGTCTCCCTCTCTCTATGCTCCTTCCCCATTCACGCTCTGTCTCCCTCTGCCTTTCAAAAATGAATAAACGTTGAAAGACATTTTTTTTTTTAAAGAATAAGAACCACAAGGGGGTGCTTGGGTGGCTCAGTTGGTTGAGCATCCGACTTCAGCTCAGGTCATGATCTCATAGTTCGTGAGTTTGAACCCTGTATCAGGCTCTGTGCTGATGGCTCAGAGCCTGGAGCCTGCTTCAGATTCTGTGTCTCCCTCTCTCTCTACCCCTCCCCTGCTCATGCTCTCTGTCTCTCTCTGTCTCAAAAATAAATAAAAACATTAAAAAAAATAAGAACCACAAAACATTATTGCACAAGGAGGATACAAGCATAGGGAGCATTACAAGAGATAAAAAGGTCAGTTTTTAGAAGTCTGTGATATGCTTAAACCTGAGACCAACGAATAAAGGCTTACTTTTGTTCCAGTGACAAATGGTAACAGAATGATGGTAGTGAGGCTTGTACAAGGATTGGTAAATATAGAAAACAAGGAACAAGTCAGGCCAGTCTATAGGTTTAAGGCTCTTTCTGCCTGGATTTCTGTTAAACCTCCTTGATTACAACTCTTTTAGCCACATAGCATATAGTGGGCTTTGTTTTTCTGAACTTCCACTGTTAGTTTTATACATCCTTGACAGTTATGTACGGGCACAGTTGGTTATATGCATTCACCTTGCTAATCTACCAGGGTGCTCTGCTCACCAGCTCTAGCCCACTTCTTTGGAAAGCAATCAGGTACTCCCAAATTCCTCTTCTCATTCTACGCCTCTAAATTTCCTTTCTGAGCTTTTTAACATTTATTTCCCTCTCGTGTATTTTCCTTGTTTACCAGGGAGTAACTGCCTCCCTTCTTTGCATTGATGACTAAAAGAAGAAAAAAGAACTAAGAGGCAATAAATCATCCCAGGGGTGGTCAGATTTGACAAATGTTACAGTTCCTTCTAAGATCAAATTCCTGTGTTTCCAATTTTATCTTGAGTAGCTTTGCATATAAGCGGTGTTATGTCTGTAGTAAAAACAAGGTAAATTATGACAGTAACTGTACTGTTATTGTTGTTAGCACAAACAAAAATATACAAACTTAGAATTTTATATGTCATAATATAGTAAAGGAATTTTGAATGAGATGTTCTAGGACCAGTGCTAAATACTTTATGGAAATTTATCTTATTTTTATTTTATTTTATTTTATTTTATTTTATTTATTTATTTATTTATTAACATTTATTTATTTTTGAGACAGAGAGAGACAGAGCATGAACGGGGAAGGGGCAGAGAGAGAGGGAGACACAGAATCGGAAGCAGGCTCCAGGCTCTGAGCCATCAGCCCAGAGCCTGACGCGAGGCTCGAACTCACGGACCGTGAGATCATGACCTGAGCTGAAGTCAGACGCTCAACCGACTGAGCCACCCAGGCGCCCCATTATTTTTAATATTTCATCCTTTCCATTTAAAAAGTTTCTCTTTTATGACTCTGGTTATTCAAATGTTAGCACACCTGTGTCTGTTGTCCATATTTCTTAGCCTTTCTTTTATGTTCTCTAATTCCTTTTCCTTTCTTTTGTTCTTTTGTCTGGACATTTTCTCAATTTGCTCTTCCAGTTTGCTAAGTTTATTTTTCAGCTGTCCATTTTGCTATTTATTGCCTCTACTGTGTCTTCATTTCAACTATTGTTTTACATACCTAATATTTATACTTGGTTCTTTTTTATGTGTCATTATTCTCATTTCTTATTGTTAATACCATGCCTTACTCCTTAAATGCATTTAATAGACTAATTTAAAATTTTGTTCCATCTGTTCTAATATATCTGTTTCTGATGGATTCTGTAATCCAATGTTTGTTTTCTCTTGAAATTGTTATGCTCTGAAAATTGCTCATTACTTGGGCCAGTGAGTATATATCTTTTGGGATCACTGGCTATTTTATCAATTGTTACGCATACATGTGATGGGATCAGATCCTGGTACCTATAAACCCCACTGAGTTCAGGGGTAGAGACAATGGATCCTGGGAGGGGAGGTTGAGGCCTCAGAAAGCTAGTCAATGATTCCTCGTCCCATGAGATAACTCCTTGGAATGTGATTCACCATCCCAGAGCTTTGAGGAGGCAGGATGGAGAAACACTTGCCTGAGGTGATGTGTTCTGTGCCTGTTTCTCTGCTGCTCATAGGCTACTGCCTTGCCTTGATTCCACTCCTCAGGATGTCTGGACCAGAAGTTGGGTTACAGCAGCTGTGGGCACACTGTTCTAAGGCAAAGGAAGAGAAGAAACAAGTGCAAACTCCAGAAGTTCCTTTTGTTTTTTTATTACAGCTGAGCTATACCGTCTCCTGCTCCAGCCAGCCAGCCCAGCATACTAGTTCAAATCAGGTACCAACCCAAGTCTTTCTAGCAGTTTCTGATATTCCCAGATCTTTTGCCTCTTAGGTTATACCTGGGTTTATCTCAGGTAGGTGTCTGTGGTTGAATTGGCTTGTATGAACCAAAACTGGAATCTCTGTTGTGAATCTTCTTTGAGTACATTGTCTCAACATGAGGTCTTGAGACCACGTCCCATTACAGCTCCCCTTATTCTCTCAACTTCTCCGTAGGAGCAGCACACAGCACAGGCAAGTCCAAGGCCAAGAGGTTCTATTTAAAATGGCAGATCCCTTGGGGCGCCTGGGTGGCTCAGGTCATGATCTCAAGGTTTGTAGGTTCCAGCCTGTGTTGGGCTTTGTGCTAACAGAACAGGGCCTGCTGCTTTGGGTTCTCTGTCTCCTTCTTTCTGCCCATCCCCTCCCCTCTCTCAAAAAGAAGCGCTTAAAAAAATAAAGCAGCAGGGGCGCCTGGGTGGCTCAGTCGGTTAAGTGTGTGACTTTGGCTCAGGTCACGATCTCACAGTTTGTGGGTTCGAGCCCCATGTCGGGCTCTGTGTTGACAGCTCAGAGCCTGGAGCCTGCTTCGGATTCTGTCTCATTCTCTCTCTGCTTCTCCTCCACTTACTCTCTGTCTCTCAAAAATAAATAAATGCAAAAAAAAAAAAAATAATAAAGAAATAAAAAAAAATAAAGCAGCAGATCCCTCATTCTTGATTCCCTTACCCTACTCTATTCTTTTATTCTAAATATTCATTAACACCTATCAACTTCAAGCATACTATGTAACCAAATTATATTTCTTTTCATTGCCTGTATCACTCTAACTAGATACAAGCTCCAATAGGGCATGGTTTTTCACTTGTTCAGTGTTGTATCTCCAGGACCTGGGAAGTGTCTGTCACATAGCAAGTTCTCAACAAATGTCTATTGAACAAAAGGCTAAACTGACATTAGGGTTATTCCCAGTTCAGACTCTAAACACCCTCCCATGTTATGACAATGGAAGGGCCCCATCAGAGTCCAGGGAAGGCAGCCCAGGCCAAAGGGAAGAAGTTGGGGGTATGGATTTGTTAGAGCAGACAGAGGGAATAACAGGTGAGGCTGATCTGGATTTTGAATATTTGGAAAAATAAACCTCTATGCTTAAGGACTTCTTGGGTGCTCTACTTGCCCTGGTTTACTTACTGGATGTTATAATTGTCCAGTGAAAAAACCACCTGGATTGGGAGGCTGTGAGTTTGTTCCTTTGGAACTTGGTGTAAACTGGGTTGGGACTGTCATATGGCTCAATGGATCTTCCAGTGCCTTAACACTGTCAGGGGGTGCAAAGACCCCAAAGAGAGGGCAGGGAGATCTTCCACAATTAATATTATAGGTAAATGCATGTAAACAAGTCTCTTAAGGTCATGATATAAATAGCCCACTTACTCACAAACATCCCAACCCTCACATCTTCATTTCCAATATGCTGATGCCTGAAAACATTCATGAAAGCCCTGTTTCTGTATTGGAATGATATTGGGGTTTCGGGAACCACCAAGCAGCTTTAACCAGGAAGGAAAGAATGCTCTTGTATTGACAAAGCCTCTTCTGGCTGCTGTGTGGGTAATGGACTAATGGAGATAATGGTACGATAGGAAGAGAAGCCTGGGGTCTACTGGAGGCTTGGACCAACGTGGTGCGGAGGATGTGGAGAGAAGTGATGAAACACTTCAACCTGCAGTTTCAGACAAGGACCGCAAAGCAAGATAAACACACACCAACCACATCCTAGCGAAAGTACTGAAGGCCAAAAGAAGCTTAAAAGCAGCAAAAGGTCACGGCCATGGCAGAGAAGCTTGGATCCGACTTACATTACTGGCAGCAATAACTGGAACTCCCAACCTTAAGGAAAACGCCAAGGCAACCGGGGGACGATGGGAGCAGGGAGAAGCCCTAGCGGCCCTGTCCCCGCAAGAAGAGAACCCGCCCAGACGAACTCCGCATCTGGGCACGGAGGAGCAGCAGTCTTCCTGGCCGAGTAGGCCGAAGACGGAGCCAGGGGTCGCCATAGCTGGAAACCGAGGGAGCCCCAGGGGAGACAACCCCAACTGCACGCACGTTGCCCTCACACCAGGCGCCGGCCAGCGGAACCTCCTGGCCAGACCTGCAGCACCCCGTCCCGCCCGGGTCTCCGGCGGACCCTGCCCCAGCCTCCTGGCCGCTCCCGGAACCACTCCGGCCTTTGCCGCCTCCAGACGTTGCCCTCGGTGGTCCCGCCGCCCCGCTCGGCCTCCAGAGGGATTCGGGCGCCCGACCACTGTCAGCCTGGAAGCACGGAGCGCAGCACAGGCGAAGGTTACCTAGCACACTCGGCCGGGTTGCGCGGCCTTCTGGGACTTGTAGTCCACCTGCCCTGGAGGCTCAGACTACAACGCCCGGAAGGCATCGCGCCGCGCTCCGCCCAATGGAAACGCTCGGTGAACCGCCTTCTCCCCTTTCGGGGCCCACCTCCTTGCCCAGCCCGCCTCTTTCTGCTGTTGCCCTTGAGCGGCGGCAGTGGTCCTGGAGCTGCGTGAACGTCCTCTGGCTCTCGGCCCTGCTCAAAGCTCCCAAAGCAGGTCCTCCTCGTCCCTGGGAGGATACGACGTGGGTCGCTGCACCCGGGCTAACCTGTGGGCAGCTTGCAAATATTGGAACAATCGTTCTGCTAATACGCCCACCGCAGATGGGATGTATGAAGAGGAATCCCATTTTGCAAATATACAAAAATTTTAATGTTGAGGGGAAAATGAAAAGAACCGAATCCTATGGCAATACATTTACGCACATTTTCAAGAGACATAAATGCAAATGTGAATAATTAAAAGATACAATCTAAGTGGTTCCTGCTTGAGTAGACTCGGTAATGTAGAAATGTGTTTCCTAAATTAATCAACAAACTTAAGAACATCCAAACTGATTATCCAAAATTATAGCTTTTAAAAATACATAAGCTATCAAGCCATGAAAAAAACTTGGAAGAACCTCAAATACATATTACTAAGTGAAAGAAGCCATTCTGAAAAGGCTTCATATGTGATTCTAGCTATATGACATTCTGGAAAAGGCAAAATTATGGAAACAGTAAAAAGATTGGTGATTGCCAGTGTAGAGGGAGAGATGAATAGGTGGAGTATAAAGGATTTTTAGAGTAGAGCAGTTATGTTGTATAATAATAAAAAGTTGGATACATGTCACGATACATTTGTCAAAACCCATTGAATTATAATACCAGAAGTCAAGTGCACCGCCATGAGGGGCAGCAAAATAGGGACACCTACAGAGCGGGCTCAACCAAGCAGGTGGGGAGCAGAAGGTGAGTATCCATGGGCAAGTCCTTTTATCGGGGGTCAGGATGGAGTACACAGGAATAGGCGGGAGAGGATATCGTTGCTACATTTGAATGTTGAAGGGAAGGGCAGAAGGGAGCTTGTGGCCAGAACTAGCCTTATCACCTAGGTAACCTGGTCACCTGGGTGGGGTGCTCACAGCCTGTGTGCGTGGATATGGAGGCAGCAGGAAAATGTAGTTTTAAAATTTACAATACAACAAAATGAGTAAAGGAGGTAAAAAGGTACAAACTTCCAGTTATAAAATAAATAAGTCATGGGGATGTAATGTACAGCATAGTGACTAAAGTTAATAATATTATATTGCATATTTAATGCTATAGTGGCTATGAAAGTAGACCTTAAAAGTTCCAATCTCGGGGCGCCTGGGTGGCTCAATTGGTTAAGCGGCCAACTTTGGCTCAGGTCATGATCTCACAGCTCGAAGGCTCGTGAGTTCAAGCCCTGCGTCGGGCTCTGTGCTAACAGCTCAGAGCCTGGAGCCTGTTTCCGATTCTGTGTCTCCCTCTCTCTGACCCTCCCCCGTTCATGCTCTGTCTCTCTCTGTCTCAAAAATAAATAAACATTAAAAAAAATAAAAAGTTCCAATCTCAAAAAAGTTTTGTAACTGTATGGTGATAGAGGTTAGCTAGACTTATTGTGATCATTTTGCAGTGTGTACAAATATCAAGTCATGGTTGTACACCAGAAACTAATATGATGTTTTGTCAATTAGAACTCAAAAAACTACGATACAATCTACTTTGTGGTGTCTCAACATCATTAACAATACTAATTGGGATGGATAACACTTGCCACCCAGGTTGTGACGATGTGAAAGATGACTGGTATTGCTTGACTAGCCACCAAAGGCAAACTTTGATAAAGGTGACAACTAGGAAGAGTCCTATTAGGCATGTGAGGGGGGTGTGGGACCCAGTTCTCAACCAGGGATCCCACTTGGTGGGAGAAAGTCAAGAGAACAGGTTGGGCACTCTAGATTTAAGGGAATCTGTTGGAACGTTTTGGTTATGTTATGAAAGACCTTTATCTCTTAGCCTAATTTTCATAGCTTGACCTGATCTACACATCTGTCAGTATCATTAACCCATAGTGGTATTCTGATGGATTGGTAATTATCCAGCTGGTCTGGGTGCATGAGATATATGAGTCAATTCAAGAACCAAGTCTGGGACAAGCCAGGTGTTCACAGCCCTATGGTGTTCCTTAGGTGTTCCCTAAGGTGTTCCCAGGTGTTCCCTTTTCCTAAGGGAAAAGACTGGGCAAAACAGCAGTAACTATTGGGAAGTTGGTATCCTAAAACCAACTCCAAAGAAAACAGTGTCCGTGGGGAGCCTGACAGTTCAAAATCAAGTTTAACGGCAGCAGTGCCCATAGGGAGATTGGAAGTCCAAAAACAAGTTCAAGGAGATACAGCAGATGAACTTATTCAGATGGGTTTGACCAGAGGCAGTTCTGAGATTACAGGACTTCTAGAGAGTGAAAACCAAGTTCTTATATGGATCATCCTGTAGGCATGGCTGGATGAAAGGAAGACAGGAGTGGGAATTCAGGTGTTGTAAGAATTAAGCAAGAAGGTGGCAGTGGTCTGCTTCATGGTTATGTCTAGAGGGTCTTAGCATTGTCATCTCACAAACATTCAGAAAGGATAGTTTGCTTTTGGGGTACAGTGCAAGTGGAACCAATTTCTAAACCTAGGAAGCTTTACAAGCATCAAAAGATCTGGTCTCATTGTAACTGGTAGAGGTGAATCGAAACGTGCTGTCTATATTTTGAGAACTACTGGATGGACAAAGGACAAGTATACGGGACAACCTTCTTCTATGCTATCTACTTTTCAATCCCATTTCCATATTTTGAGATGATTCAGTTAATCTCCTTTATTTTATTTTATTTTTTTAAAGTTTATTTATTTTGAGAGAAAGAACACAAGTGGGGTAGGAGCAGAGAGAGAGAGAGAGAGAGAGAGAGAGAGAGAGAGAGAGAGAATCCCAAGCAGGCTCCACACAGCACAGAGCCTGATGTGGGATTCCATCCCACAAACTCTGAGATCATGACCTGAGCTGAAGTCGGATGCTTAACTGAGCCACCCAGGTGCCCCTCAATTAATTTCCTCTAAAAAAACTTTTGGAGGCAGCCCCTGGAGTCTAGTTTTCTGAACGGTACCCATCAGGTGGAGGTGTACTGAATTGCTTTTTTGCAAATGCTCCCCAGAACTAACGCTCAGTACTAACGCTATTTTTGAGCTTTGCATGGATTTCGTTATTTGAATATTGCTATAACGCTGTGAGGTAGGTGCTATTTCTTCCTTCTGTTTTACAGATGAGGAAGCTGAAGTCCAAAGGGGTTAAGTAACCTGATCAAGCAAAAATGTGTAGGAAGGCAGAGATTAGGATTAGAAGTCAGGCATCTGACTACAGAGCCCTACTGCATTCTGTTTGCTTCTTATGTATGTCCCATTGAATTGTAACTGATCTTTTTTGCCTCCTCACTGGTCTGTATACTCCCTGAGGGGAGGGCCCTGGTATTATCCATATCTATACCCACAGATGTGCCTCCTTCTCCCACACCCCATCCTGTTAGTCTCTCCATTGGCTGACTTGGTTCCGTGAAGGAAGGCTGTGTTGGCAACGTTAGCTGACCTCACACTGGTGGCTCCAAGTCAGAACCCAAACATTCTGTAGAGAGCAGAGTTTCTTAGTTTCTCAGAGAAATATAGGTCAGAAACTGCACTATAGCTAAATATTTCCTTTTCTCCATGTGATAAAAGACTAACAGTTTTGGAGTGATGGACAAGGTTCAGAGTTCTTTCACCTTTCTAGTTTTGTTTTTAATGGGATGCCCACCTTTATGTTTGCCTTATGAAGGTGAGTTCAAACCAGTTGAACTAGCAACAGGCTTAATGGGTAGCTTCAACCATTGTTTTTACTTGTTTCAGGGGAAGTAAAAAGGGTTAATCATATTTCACTGCTACGAGTTTTCTTTTCAAGGTTACAATCAGTCACAAATATCCACAAATATCACTAAGCAGGAAAGTGTTTCCTCAAGACTCAGAGGTAAGTAATTGTATTACTCATTTGGTGAAATGAGAACCATAGACTGGGGTCCTCTCATCTGCTGTATGAATGTGTCTTTTCTTGTGTATTTGTTAGGAGCATGGTCCATACAATAATATAATTAGATAAGCATTGCTTGGAAATTAATCCAATATTATTCTGTCTCTGGAAACTTGGAAATTAATCCGATATTATTCTGTCTCTGGAAGCTGTGCTTTCTCTTTAGGGACTGGTTTGCTTCTCTTTTATTTCACTTGGCACACACAGAAACCTTGACCAAATCAGAGTGGTTTGAAGGTGTCTGTATGACTTTAATTGTAATTGGGTATACGTTTGTCGGTAGACCATACGAGTCCAGATACAGATGTTTTGTGAGTGTAAAATATTCTTTATAATCATCTGTCTTCTATGCTTTGCATTTTGAGTCCTCAAGGGAACTTTGTTTATCTCAAAACAGAGAAACTGACCCTGCCAATCTGTGAAATCAGGCAGCAACTCTTTGTGAAGATATGTGGTACTTATAAACAATCTCTATTCTGTACAAGGGAAATGCCATCTGCACAGTATAAAAGCATCTAATTTCTGTAGGAGGAAAGGGTATTGCCGTGGCTTTCTGGCACTGGCTCTCTGACTTTCTGATGACCGCCCAGACCCCTTCAACTCTGTGCTAAATCTATCAGGTCCTCAACCAGCTCACGTGACTGCAAAAACAGACCAGAAGCCAAATGCATTATGTTCTTAACACCCCATATTCGTGGATGCAAACAGAACACCATGCTTTTCCAAATTAAGCCACATATTTCTATAAGGCATTGTAATAAATGTATTAACGACATTTACCATCTTAGCTTTTAGGTCCCCTTGTCTAATACAAGTTATTTCTTTATTTTCCTAAATCTGTCTTGAACTTGTCTCTTCTCTCTGATCCTTTGAACGACTTTGACCTCTGAAACCTCCTATGCCCACGCAATTACCAGGTAATAATGGTAAGTCAAGGGGTGTTGGAGGGTGGCTAGGATACAGGGACATTCCCAAGGCTGTTGTGGTCTATGGCTCCAGAGGGCGCCCCACGGTGGTCAGCACTAATCTGTACAGCTCTTTGTGCAAATTAGAAAAAGAAGTGCCCTCTGGATGGTTGGGTTAGTCAAGATGCCACTAGGAGCAGATTCTAAAATAGCACAGATGTTGAAGCATCAGGAAATACAGTTGATCTTAAAAACGTGATTAATACATCCAGCCATCCCAAACACATCATTAATTTTTCTAAAACTCAGCTATGAATATCTCACTTGCCTGTTCACCCCACTACCCAGAGATTGAATTCTGGCCAAGGTATCAGGAGGCCTGCATCCTAATCTTTACTTTGAAACTAACTTGTATTGTGAGCTTGCACTAGAGGTTTGCACAGCTAAGACCTCTGCTGTGCCTGAGCTTTGGGTCCCAGGTGCAGGTTCCGATATGGAGATAGAGGACAGAATTGTTTTAGATCACTGGAAGACTCCAATTTTCTCTGTAACCCTGAGCTCTTGGTTATATGGAAAGAAGCCTAACTCATAATAAGGAAATACTCATTCCAGTTTTCAGCTATCATGTTGAAGGTGAGCAAAATGTTTCATTAAAAAAAAAAAAAAAGGCAAAGGATTTGGGAAATATCTCGTATTTTTTTCTAATTGAAGTATAATTAACATATAATATCCTACTAGTTTCAAGTGAATATAATCTCATATGTAGGCTAGGAATGAGTGCAACGTCTATAGAGGGCAATTGGCAATTCTTATAAATATAAAAAGAATGTATTCACTTTTTGCCCTAGAGTGATGAAATATACCTGGGATTTATTTTAATCAGGTATGATAAGACATACAGACATGGAAATGATTGTCATGGAGGAAGAACATTATACTCACACACTCCTAGAAGCAAGAGGTGGGGGAGACAAGAGGGAAGAGCTTGGCCCAGAGTCTTTATTGGTGTTTTCATGGGAAGGAGTGGGTGAGGTAGGTACACAGAGTAGTGGATAGTTGGAATGATTTTGGTGGGCTCTAGGCTATAGGAGTGGTTCCTAGTTGTCCAGTACCTGGTCCGGGGATAATTTAGGTCAGGGGAAACATTGGCTTGGTGTGTGAGAGTTTGATAAAGAAGGTGGCTGAGGGTGTGGGCTCTGGATTGGTTGGTTTATATCAAAGGCACACTTGCAGGGGAGTTGTTTGCAATCTGTAGCAAATAGCCCTGGGAGGGTTGGTCTGTCCAGGATCAAGCCGGTAAATGCCAGAGCATCAATATACAGAAAATATGGGCATCTGTCTGGTTCATTTGGTGGAGTGTGTGACTCTTAGTCTCGGGCTTGTGAGTTCAAGCCCCATGCTGGGTGCAGAAATTACTTAAAAGTAAAATATCTTTAAAGAAAATTAAAAAATATGGGGAACACACAGAGGGTTACTGGAGGGGTTGTGGGAGGGGGATGGGCTAAATGGGTAAGGGGCATTAAGGAATCTACTCCTGAAATCATTGTTGCATTATATGCTAACTAACTTGGATGTAAATTAAAAAAAAAGAAATAAAATAATTTGGAAGGACAAAAAAATAAAAATAAAAAAAATATATAGCCAATATACCTAGAAGTTTCATTTCTTGGACATTTTATTTAAAAATGTGTTTCTCATTTACCTAGCACACGTACTCTCCTTCTGCTTGGTGACTTTCTCATCTATTTTTTCTGCTCTGCAAAACCCCCATCATGTTTACCTCAGCCTCACCCTCAGGGGATGCCCTTGTTACCTCCATCACTGGCAAAATACAAGCGGTCAAAACAGAGTATCGCCACCCCACCCCCATCCCTGCTCCATACCTGCAATTGCACCCTCTTTCTCTGCCTTCCTTCCGGTCCAGCCCAAGGACTAGCCCTGCGGGTGTGCCAGCTTCCAGCTCCGCCAACCCTCCGCACTACCGGAAGTTCTCTCCCCATTTCCTGTGGTATTGCAATTTAACATATCACTTACCTGCTCCTGTGGACGTGCTGCTGGTTCTCCCATCTGAGAAAGCAAAACCCATCTGTGGATCCCTCAGCCCTTCTGGGAGCTGCCCTCATTTCTCCCCCTACGACACCAGAGTTCCTCAAAAGAGTTGCTAAAACTCACAGTCTCCAATTTCTTTCCTCCTCTTCTCTCTTGAACTGTTTCGGTCACTCTGGCATTCCCCCCTCCCCACGTGGCTAGCGCCGCTGTGGTCTAGGTCTCCAGTGACCTTCCTGTGGCCAAACCCAGCGGCCAGTTTTTAGTACTCACTATACTGAAACCATCTGTAGCCCATTTTTTTTTTTCTCCCTGCCCCAGAATTTCATTGTGAAAGCCTGAAAGCATACAGAAGGGTAGAGAAAACCATAGAATGAACACCCATATTTCCCACGTTTGAGGTCTGCAATCAAGCATTTTACACCGCTAGACTTTTCACAGTCCAGGTTCTTTTTGTCAGGCTCAGGTGACCTTTCATTGATGGGTGAAACTCAGGGCATTTTTCAGTTCAGTTGCTGAACTCTTTCTGTGCTAGGGAAGGGACAGACAGTGAGGGAAGGCCAAGTGCAGGACGAAGAGTAATCACCTCAATTTATCAGGTTTTACAAGTGGCTGAATAATGTACTTACTTTGCCAATTGCTCTTTTGTCCAGTTTGTACAAACAATAACTCTCTGGTTATTATTTTTTTTAATCCCAGGTAATGGGAAGGGTGATACACATAACCCTATAAAGACTAACGGGAGTCTAACAACCTATGCAGCACCCCTGAACGCTGATACCTGGAATGCAGGTTTGTGGAATTGCATTCACTTTTTTATGTTTATTTATTTACTGTGGGGGGGGGGAGGGGGGGAGACAGAGAGAGAGGGAGACAGAATCCAGAAGCAGCCTCCACGACATGGAGCCTGATGCAGAGCTCCAACTCATGAACAGTGAGACCATGACCTGGGCCGACGTTGGTTGCTTAACCGCCTGAGCCACCCAGGTGCCCCTGGAATTGCATTCGGAATCTCCCTAAGGTATCATCTCAGCACAGTGCTGCACACCCCGGACCATGAGTGCAGCGCCTAAGTCGTGAAACTAAAGCCACTCTCCTTTCAGCTACAGGGACAGCAGGTGCTGCTGTACTGAGTCAGGGGTCCTGTATCTCTACAGAGTAAAAGAGGGTTTTGACAAAGGACAAGAGCCAGAGAAAGAAAAAGGAGTTAGGGATTACTTTATGTGGCAGTTCAAATTATATATGTTCCCTGTGCAATGTAGCCTCCTTATTTTTAAAAATTAAGGATGCTGTTTGTTATGGTACTTCTGATTTTGTCTCCCATTCCCCTTTGGAATAACAATATGCTTAACAAATATATTAACCGATAGACACAAGTAAAATGAAATCTTTTCTTTCCATTTTTAGCACTGATTCCACGTAGACCTGCTCTTGTTCAAGTAATTGTGATTGCGTGTATAGCCTTCAGCATTGCTCTGATATGTGGAATCAGTATTTCCTATGTGATATAGTAGGTATATACTAAGTAACATTTACCATCCTTAAGTAAGACATAATAGATTAACTAGGTTATTATTTAGTAATGATAATGATGATGATAATTCTTATAATCATTAAAGTATTATGGTCATCCTGAATTTCCACATCAGGGTTTTTCAGAATATGGACTGTACTCATGCTGGGTCATAATATAAATGGAAAAAAGTGAAATAGGACAGAATACAATTTAGTAGGATAGAAAATATTAGAAAGCATTACAAGTGTTAAATGCTCATTTTTTAACTTTTCAGACAAACAGATACACAGTTATGAGGTAAAACATATTTCTTACTGTGGATCATGGTCAAAATGTTTGAAAACCACTGTCTGAGATGATGGCATCCTTCCAAAACATGGTGTTCTAAAGTGAACTTGATACTTTGGAAGGAACCTTAGTGCAAAGCAGAAAAGAGTAATCACTCTCTTTTTCGTTAGATATTTATTATCTAGGAAAACAGTAGCATTTGGGGAAGATACTTCATCTTGTTTGCACAAATAAAGTTTGTGGTCAAACTCTTTTAAGTGATGTGATCATTTTGAAATTAGTATTAGACAAAAATGATCTGCACTGTGACATGATGCTACTCTGACCAGAACTATATATACTGATTCCTTCTCCAGGATTCAGTGCTGGGATTCCATTATATCCCATCAGAAACAGTGTAGGCGCCTGGATGGTTGGGTTGGTTGAACCTCCGAATTCAGCTCAGGTCTTGATCTCACAGTTCTCATGAGTTCAAGCCCTGCATCTGGCTCTGTGCTGTCAGCACAGAGCCCACTTTGGATCCTCTGTCCCCCCACACTCCTGCTCCTCCCTGAATCATGCTTTCTCTTTCAAAAATGAATAAATACTAAAAAAAGATTGCAAAGATAATGATTCTTAAAAAAAAAAAAAACAACAGCTTGAGGAAGTAGTAAATTACTTGCTCTATTGGAATTGAGTATGAACACAAAGAACCTGTTGCCATGTGTTGGGTATTTTAAGGTGGCCACTTTAGGACCACTTCACAGTATGTCCAGTGAAGGCAAATAAGACTAAAGGTAAAGTTGAAGACATTTACTAATGAGAGAGTGTAAGCAGCATGTTTAGTTCTGGGACATCTAGTGCGGTGATCTTTCACTCAATTTATGTCATTGCAATTTCAGCTTCTTTTCAGTAGTGTACACAAAGATGTTAGCATACATAGAGTTTTCTATGAGAATTCCCTCAAATGTATCCTCCAGGACTTGCAGTATCCAATTAAGTTGCTGAGCTAATGTCAACTCTTACAGCTTTTACATTCATGCTACTCATAGGCCACAACAAGTTTTTTTGGAGCATGAGGCAAAAGGAAAAATACATGTTCCAAAGTTACATGTTTTTTTTTTTTAATATTTTCTTTTTTTTTTTTTTTTAACGTTTATTTATTTTTGAGACAGAGAGAGACAGAGCATGAACGGGGGAGGGTCAGAGAGAGGGAGACACAGAATCTGAAACAGGCTCCAGGCTCTGAGCTGTCAGCACAGAGCCTGACGCGGGGCTCGAACTCATGGAGTGCAAGATCATGACCTGAGCCGAAGTCGGCCGCTCAACTGACTGAGCCACCCAGGTGCCCCTTTTTTTAATTTTTTAAAATTTATTTTGAGAGAGAGAGAGAAAGTGTGAGCAGGGGAGGTACGGAGAGGAGAAAGAAGAGAGCAAGAATCCCAAGCAGGCTCCACACTGCCAGCCCCAATGCAGGGCTCGAACTCACAAACTGTGAGATCATGACCTGAGCCTAAGTCAGATGCTTAACTGACTGAGCCACCCAGTCGCCCCAGCAAAGTACATGTTTTCATGTAATTTTTAGTGGTGAATTTTTTCCAGAAGAGGTTTTGAAAATACTGTTGGTAAGTTTCATTCATTTAAACTAGGAAGGTAAAATTATAATAAACTCTGTTTCTTGCATAGATAAAATATTTAAACTTAACATAAGGTGAGTTTTGATACACTACTTTTCAAATTGGTAATACATTATCAACTTTAGTGTTTTGGAAAAGAATATCCACTTAAAAACACAAAAAACATGTATATAGGGACTCACATCTTTCTTTTGACTCTGGCTCCCATATGGTTCATCACAGCACTGTTGGATCTTATGTTTATTTAAAATTTTGATATTTGGTTTATCATGGATTTTTTCCCCATTCATTTCAACTTGTTAAAAGATTGAGCTCAAATATTTATCATCACTACTGAGTTTTTTGGCACCCCCTTAAATTTTATAACTGGAATCAAGACATTGGGATGAGACCAGGATTTGGATGATTACTGTTAATCATGTTTAGGATCAGACCAGTTCTTCCTGATTATGTATGTCAAACAGAATTAGGAAGATATGTATATTAGCAAAAAGGAAATCCCTCTATTACTCCTTTTCATATCAAACAGAAGTAGCTGCTTGAACATCCAATTCCAGGGCTGGATCTAGAATGCAGTGAGCAAGGCACTCACCTCGGGTGCAAAATTTAAGGGGTTGCCAAGAAATTCAGTCATCAAGATGAATAATATTTTGATTCAATATTTTATAAAACCTAAATTTATTTCAAAAAATATCCATGATGAACAAAATGCCAACATTTTGTTTTGTTTTTATTTTTTGAAGTTTATTTTTATTTATTTTGTGAGAGAGAGAGAGAGAAGGCTGGGTAGGGGCAGAGATAGAAGGAGAGAGAGAGAATCCCAAGCAGGATCCTAGCTGTTAGTGCAGAGCCTGACACGGGGTTCAAACACACGAACTGTGAGATCATGACCTGGACTGAAATCAAGAGTTGGACGCTTAACCTACTGAGCCACCCAGGTGCCCCCAAATTACCAACATTTTAAATATAGCCTCAGTAGCAGTGCTAGGCCAAGCCATGTTAGAGAGTGAACAAAAGGAAAAATCCCTAGTACCTGTATGGACTTTATTTAAGAATGTTGATATTTTGTTCATTGTGGATTTCTTGGCATTCATTTTTCTTTAGTAAAATATTGCATTATGATATTATTTATCTTGAATATACTATTTATCTTGATTATGGGGTTTTGTACTCCACATGAGTTCCTTCCTCACCTCACCCAGTCCTGGCTGGGAACCACATTTGGCATTGTCAGTTACTCTTTTTCTGCCTATCAGTGCCCATTGGAGAGCAATCTGTTTCTGCCTCCCTCCTCCGCCTACTATCATGTACCAGTGACTCCTATTCAGTCAAAAGTCACAGGATTAGATGTGATAATTTACTGGGGCACTTGGGTGGCTCAGTCAGTTAAGCATATGACTTCGGTTGGGGTCTTGATCTCATGGTAGCTTGTGAGTTTGAGCCCCGCATCGGGCTCTGTGCTGACAGCTCAGAGCCTGGAGCCTGCTTCGGATTCTGTGTCTCCCTCTCTCACTGCCCCTCCCCTGCTTGCACTCTGTCTCTCTCTCAAAAAGAAATAAACATTAAAAAAAAATTCCTCTACATTATTCTCCAGTCGGCTGGTCCAGGCTGAGGAAAGACAGCAACTTGCCTGGCTTTATAACAATGTCAGGATACCATTACTGGGAGACAAGGACGAGGGTTCTGAGGATGAGAGCCAGGATGAGTCCACCTACCTACTTCCAGAGAACGAGAAGGAGCTGGAAAAGTTCATTCACTCAGGTGAACACCCGACCCACTGGTTTATCTTGTCAGATGCAAAGTCACGTGAAAGCTGAGCGGGCAGTGATGGTTTGGTATTCAAAGGCAAAGTTGGGTGGGATTTAATGGAGTTTGAGGTAATAAAGGTGAATATTCATAGCCACACCTACATAAATGAACTGTTCTCATCAAATTATACAGAGGGGCAAATAGCCACGGACTGCAATTCCCAGGACCAAACACAGAGTTCAGGAGACAAAACTTGCCCCAGACCAAACACTTATCAGTGTGGTGTTATTGCTGAGCCTAGAACACAGCTAGACAGATGTCCTTCTTGCACCGTCTGCCTCCACCTGATGTGGGAATAGGATCCAGGTGCACAGAACAGACCCTTGTGTGCGAGATGCTTACCATGCCTGCAAATCTTTGTGAGGAGAGGGCAGCACATGTGTTCATATGAACCTGCTTTTGTAGGAGTTCAGGGATTCTTGGATACTTGCTTTAAAAAATTCTAGAGCAAAACTATGTAGAGTGCAGTGTCTGATTCAACCACGTCTGTCATCCCTTGTATGCATCTCCTCTGTAACGGTCCCAGATGCGACAGTCAGAGACAGGCTGCAAGGCCAGGAGTATGGTGGTCAGTGATGCTCACTGATGCCAATGCTTACCCTTAGGAAATGGTTTTTCAATGTCTTTTCCTTACATTGAAGTATAAATTTTTTTTTAAGTTTTTATTTAAATTCCAGTTGGTTAACATACAGTGTAATAGTAATTTCAGGTACACAATATACATCAGCGCTTCTATATATCACCCAGTGCTCACCACCAGTGCCCTCCTTAATCCCCATCACCTACATAACCCATCCTCCACCTGACTCCCCTCTGGTCGCCAGCAGTTTGTTCTCTATAGGTAGGAGTCTGTTTCTTGGATTGCCTCCCCCTCCTTCCCCCCACCTTTGCTCATTTGTTTTTCTTAAATTACACATATGAGTGAAATCATATGGTAGTTGTCTTTGTCTGACTGACTTATTTCACTTAGCAGGATACAGTCTAGTTCCATCCATGTCATTGCAAATGGCAAGATTTCATTAATTTTTATGGCTGAGTAATATTCCTTTGTATCTATATACTACATATTCATTCATCAGCCAACATTCTTTTTTTTGATTCATTTAAAAAATTTTTTTTATTAAAAAAAATTTTTTTTAACGTTTATTTATCTTTGAGACAGAGAGAGACAGAGCATAAACGGGGAGGGGCAGAGAGAGAGGGAAACACAGAATCTGAAACAGGCTTCAGGCTCTGAGCTGTCAGCACAGAGCCCGACGCGGGGCTTGAACTCACGGACTGTGAGATCATGACCTGAGCTGAAGTCGGACGCTTAACCGACCCAGCCACCCAGGCTCCCCTCTTCTTTTTTTTTTTTTTTTAACTGGGCATTATAAAGCCTGTATATAGGAAGTGGGAAAATAATTTTATTTTTTTGGGGGGGGGAATAATTTTAAAATTCAAATTTCACCATCTTTTTCAGACAGATAGCTTTCATTATATCTTGAAAATTCTATTGTTTGTACCTTAATTTTCCCATGTTTTCCCTTACCTCTTTTGTCTCTATTCCTCATTTAATAGTATCTCAATAACATCATGTCTACGTTTAGTTATTAGATCCAAAAGAAGAAAACATATGGAAAACAGACTGAATAAAGAACAGTCGTTATCAAGGGAAACAAGTCTAGATAATTCTATGCAGAGTGTGAGCCCGGAGAATCTGTGAGAGCAAATGAAAGAGACGCAGGATGCGCTAGCCAGCGTGGAGCCCACGGCTGCAGGGACAACCCACGATGGGGGACCTGAGTATGACTTACTCCTGGAGAGTTCTGTTCAGAGCACTCTAGAGAAGCCAACTGGAAGTATTTAAGAGAAAATAAATCCATATGCACAACAATTCTTGCATAGTTCATTAATAATTATAACTTAATTGGAAAAGAGAAAAATCCAATTTCATATGTACAAAAGAGAAATTCTCAGAATTTTCTTTATCTTTTTTCTCAAAAAAATGTTTTTAATGTTTTTCAGGATTTTCTTTTCTTGCTCCTGAACAGAAGCACAAATCATTTCTTTGGGCACATTCCCAGGCCATGCTAAGGGATCTCTCTCATGATATAAAAGTTTTCCAGGGATATTATCTATCAGTTCCAGCACCTTGTCTCCGTTTTACTCAAAAGGAGACTGAAAATATCAAAATAGACACCACACTGGATTAAAATGCAATCATCCCTGTTTTTAAGGAGCTGGGCCCTGGCAAAGAAAAAGGGTCTGCAGGCAAGTTGCTGTAAAGCACGGCCAGATGTGTTGGCTGCTGCAAAAGCTGGGAGCTGTGGAGAGGTACGGAAATACAAGAGTCAGGGCTCAATTCACATGGCTCAGTGCTTTGGAAAATGGTCTGATGGTTCCTCAAAAAGTTATACACAGAGTCACTATATGATCCAACAGTTCCACTCCTAGGGTTATATCCAAGAGAATTGAAAACACACACAGAAAAACCTAAACACAAATGTTCACAGCAATGTTATGCATAAGAGCAAGAAGGCGGAAACAACCCAAATGTCTCGTCAACTGATAAAAAGATAAAATGGGAATCTATCCATACAATGGAATATTCCTCAGCCAGAAGAAAGAGATATTGATACATCAGGGTTGTCTGGGTGGCTCACTTGGTTAAGTATATGACTCTTGATCTCAGCTCACGTCATAATCTCGTGGTTTGTAGATTTGAGCCCTGCATGGAGTTCTGCGCTGACAGTATGGAGCCTCCTTGGGATTTCCTCTCCCTCTCTCTCTTCCCTTACCCCACTGGTGTGCCCTCTCTCTCTCTCTCTTAAATAAAAATTAAAAAAGAGGGGCACCTGGGTGGCTAAGTCAGTTGAGCATCTGACTTTGGCTCAGGTCATGATCTCACAGTTCAGGAGTTTGAGATCTGTGTTGGGCTCTGTGCTGACAGCTCAGAGCCTGAAGCTTGCTTCGGATGCTGTGTCTCCCTCTCTCTCTGCTCGCCCCCCCCCCCCCCACTCATGCTCTCTCTCCTGTCTCTCAAAAACAAATATATGTTAAAAATTTTTTAAATAAGAAAAAGAAATATTGATATATCTGCAACATAGAAAAACCTTGAAAACATGCTAAATGAAATAAGTTAGACACAGAGGTCACACGTTGTATGATTTTGTTTATACAAAATGCCCAGAATAATCACAGAGGCAGATCTACAGAGGCAGAAAGTAGATAAGTGTACAGGAACTGGCTGAGGGGAGAAAAGGAAATGACTGCTGATGGCTGTGGGGTTTCCATTTGGGGCAATGAAAATGTGAAAATGTTTAAAAATTAGCTAGTTGTGGGGCACCTGGGTGGCTCAGTTGGTTAAGCATCCAACGTAAACATCTGTGTCTCCTTCTCTCCCTCCCCCACCCCTGGTCGAGCTCTGCCTCGCTGTCTCTCTCGCTGTCTGTTATTATTTTCAAAAATAAACAAACATTAAAAATACATTTTGCTCTTTGGAAAATATTTGTTGAGTGGCCACCATGTGCTGGCAGCTTATTCATATGATAGACAATGTGGCCAAGCAAGTTTAAATATTTCTCAATAAATATTATGACTTCTGGATTACCTGTAGTGTACAATGTATCTGAAGGAGTAGGTACCAAGTCTAAGAAACTCTCTGCCAGTGCCATCTGGTTATGCCCTGTAATTTTTAAATTTTCTTTATTATTTAATTTATTTTTAAATTTATATCCAAGTTAGTTAGCATATAGTGCAACAGTGATTTCAGGAGTAGATTCCTTAATACCCCTTAGCCCATCCCCCATCCCACAACCTCTCCAGTAACCCTCTGTTTGTTCTCCATATTTAAGAGTCTCTTATGTTTTGTCCCCCTCCCTGTTTTTATATTATTTTTGCTTCCCTTCCCTTATGTTCATCTGTTTTGTATCTTAAAGTCATCATATGAGTGAATTCATATGATATTTGTCTTTCTCTGACTAGTTTTGCTTAGCATAATACCCTCCACTTCCATCCATGTAGTTGCAAATGGCAAGATTTCATTCTTTTTGATTGCCGAGTAATACTTCATTGTGAGTGTGTCTATATATATATATATATATATATATATATACACACACACACACACACACACACCCCACATCTTCTTTATCCATTCATCCATCAGTGGACATTGGGCTCTTTCCATACTTTGGCTATTGTTTATAGTGCTGCTATAAACATTGGGGTGCATATGCCCCTTCGAAACAGCACACCTATATCCCTTGGATAAATATCTAGTAGTACAACTGCTGGGTCGTAGGGTAGTTCTATTTTTAATTTTTTGAGGAACCCCCACACTGTTTTCCAGAATGGCTGCACCCGTTTGCATTCCCACCAGCAATACAAAAGAGATCCTCTTTCTCTGCATCCTCACCAACATCTGTTGTGCCTGAGTTGTTAATGTTAGTCATTCTGACAGTTGTGAGGTGGTATCTTATTGTGGTTTTGATTTGTATTTCCCTGATGATGAGTGATGTTGAACATTTTTCATATGTCAGTTTGCTGTCTGGATGTCTTCTTTGGAAAAGTGTCTATTCATATGTTTTGCCCATTTCTTCACTGGATTATTTGTTTTTAGGGTGTTGAGTTTGATAAGTTCTTTATAGGTTTTGGGTACTAACCCTTTATCTGATATGTCATTTGCAAATATCTTCTTCCATTCTGTCGGTTGCCTTTTAGTTTTGTTGATTGTTTCCTTCGCTGTGCAGGAGCTTTTTATTTTGATGAGGTCCCAATAGTTAATTTTTGCTTTTGTTTCCCTTGCCTCTGGAGATGTGTTGAGTAAAAAGTTGCTGCAGCCAATGTCAAAGAGGTTTTTTCCTGATTTCTCCTGAAGGATTTTGATGGCTTCCTGTCTTACATTTAGGTTTTTATCCATTTTGGGTTTATTGTTAGATATTCTTTCCTGTTTTGTCAAAGATTAGTTGGCCATATGTTTGTGTGTCCATTTCTAGGTTCTCTATTCTGTTCCATTCATCTGAGTGTCTGTTTTTGTGCCAGTACAATACTGTCTTGATAATTACAGGTTTGTAATACAGCTTGAAGTCTGCCCTGCAATTTTTTTTTTTTTTTTGCGTTATTGTGTTTATTCTCTCTCAGTGCTAGAAGTCAGAAGTCTGAGATTAAGGGTCTCAATAGGGCTGGTGTCTCCTCAGACCTCTTTCCTTGCCCCATAGTGGCCGTCCTATCTCTCCTGGGAAAGACAAACTCTCCTGGTAGCGAGGTGGTCCTGGAGGAGGCAGGTACCAGAAGGTGGGGAGGCCAGGGTCCAGTATACCTCTGTGCCTCTGGAATCCATTGAGGGTTGTGGCCAGGCCCTCTGGGCACTGTCAGCCAACCTGGTACATATTCCAGTGTTGGTTCTGTGAGCAGTGCACCCCATCCCGAATATAGACGCCAGCATGAGAGGCTGGACTGCTTTTCATTATATCGAGTAAACAAGGGAAGAACATGAGTCTTCATGGGCAAATGTCTCTTAGCAGAAACCGCTGTGCTATGGTGAGTTTTATGATGGCCCCCCCAAGATTCTCGCCCTTGGTGTTCACAGCTGTATCATTTCCTCCCTTGAGTGTGTCCCTGCGAATATGAAAATGTGACATGTAGCATTCCCATGACTAGGCGGAGGTGATAGGATAGTTGCTCTTTTATTGCTACATTACAGAAGACTCTGACTTAGCAAATTGGAGAGACACATCCCCAAGTCGTTAGGGACTGGCTCAATGCAGGGAAAAACTTGTGCTAATCAACACAGTATGAAGGCTTGAGGCCTTCTAGGATCTTTTCCGGGCATATACATCTCCCCTGGTTGTGTGTGTGTGTGTGTGTGTGTGTGTGTGTGTGTGCGCGCGCGCGTGTGTGTTTTCCGCAATTCTGCAGTACACATGTCTTAATTTTGCTAAAGGTCTCACACCCGCTTCTTCTCAGGGCATAAATGTTCTGTTGTATTCCTCTGCCTAATCTATCCCCAGCACCTGCTGGACTGCTGTCTTCCCGCAGCTATCCTGAGTTTGGAATCTGCCAATATCCTTACTGGCCTCCTACCTGGTTTCCAAACTATTGCCACCATTCCCATCAGCGCAGAGGCAGGAGATGCAGAAACTGGTCCTATCCTCAGCCTTCAGACAAGTTAGAACATTGCAATCAAGCCCCACTGTTTTCCATCCTTCCTGGGTTTCTACAGACCTTCAACTGATTTTTAAGTACTCATAAAGTATTTTGGTCAGCATGTTTTTGTTTATTCAAGTGTTTTTAAATGTAGCAAGGGCCTGTAGTTCCATAATCTGCCATTTACTGATGTCACTCTGATTTAAGGTTAAACTTGCAAAATTGGTTTTCTTTTTTTTTTAATTTTTTAATTTTTAATTTTTGAGAGAGAGAGAGAGAGAGACAGAGCATGAGCAGGGGAGGAGCAGAGAGAGAGGGAGACACAGAATCTAAAGCAGGCTCCAGGTCTGAGCTGTCAGCACAGAGTCCGATGCAGGGCTTGAACCCATGAACTGTGGGATCATGACCTGAGCTGAAGTCGGATGCTTAACCTACTGAGCCACCCAGGCACCCCTCAAAATTGTTTTTCTTATTGGCATAGTGGGCCTTTTGGAATTCTTGTCATCTATACAGAAGTTTTGCATTCTTTTGAGATGATTTTTGTCTCACTAATTTGTGGGACTTACTTATTAACTGAATTTATTAATTATGTAGCTGCTCTTTTTAAAATTTTAAAAATTTAAAAATTTATTTATTTAAAAAATTTTTAATGTTTATTTATTTTCAAGAGAGGGACAGAGAGCAAGCAGAGGAGGGGCAGAGAGAGAGGTAGACACAGAATCTGAAGCAGGCCCCAAGCTCTGAGCTGTCAGCATAGGGCCTGACACGGGGCTCAAACTCATGAACTGTGAGATTGTGACCTGAGCCGAAGTTGGATGCTTAACCGACTGAGCCACCCAGGAGCCCCTTTAAATTTTTAAAAAATCTTTATTTATTTTTGAGAGAGAGAGTGAGACGGAGTGCTCAGGGAAGGGACACAGAGAGGGAAGTACAGAATCCAAAGCAGGCTCCAGGCTCTGAACTGTCAGCACAGAGCCCAAAGTGGGCCTCGAACCCGTGAACCGTGAGATCATGACCTGCCCTGAAGTCGGATGGTTATCCTACTGAGACACCCAAGTGCTCCTGGACTTTTAGTTTATAACTGCCTTCCCAATTTACCTCTTTTCTTATTTTTAAAAAATGTATTTATCCTTTGTTCTCCATAATTGCCTGTGGCTTTGCTGCAGCTTCTTTGTCCTGGATTGCAATTCTCTTTTATTCCCCAATACAGCTTTTGCTGGAAAAATAACTGACAGTTGTTATTTTTAAGGTTAACAATTTGAAAATTACTTTTGATTTCTTAATTTTGAAAGTTAGAAATGTAAAATAGTCAAATATATTTAAACATAAAACATGTAACTGGATTGTCTAAATAGCATTTTAAAACAATATGTTTACATGGATGCTATAAAAAGCAATCATTTCTAAAAAACTTCCCTACTTTCAACAAACTCAATGGCAATGCTATTTTTACATGAAAGAGCTATTTCTTCTCAGAGAGTCTTATGCCCAGGTAAACTAGGATTTTCTGGTCTTTTTAAAGTCTTTTAATTAGATGTAGTAATATTCTTCACAGGCTCAATGTTTTCATAGTGAAATTGTCTCAATTGAATGGTACTCTAATACTTGGGAATGTGGAAACTTTTTTTTATGTTTTATTTTTATATTTGAGAGAGGAAGAGAGAGAGCGCAAGCAGGGGAGTGGCAGAGAGCCAGGGAGACAAAGGATCCAAGGCGGGTTCTGTGTTGAGGGCAGAGATCCTGATTCAGGGCTCAAACCCATGAACACAGGAACACACAAGCAGTGAGATCCGGACCTTAGCTGAAGTCAGCTGCTTAACCTACTGAGCCACCTTGACGCCCTTAGGGAATGTGCAATCTTTTAATGGTAAAACAAGATGATCAGTTCTAGAAACATTCCAATTCAGAAATCTCCAAATTATCCATGGACCACCAACGACATCACTACTGAAGCTACTCAGAGATCTTCACTCTTTTCACCATCCAAAGTATTTCTCCAGAGACATTTCTGCCACCATCTTTGAATCACTACATAATCATAATTAATAACCTTCCTTAAAATTTGTTTTAATTGGGGCACTGGGTGGCCCAGTTGGTTAAGTATCTGACTCTCTGTTTTGGCCCAGGTCATGATCTCACAGTTCATAGGTTTTTGGAGCCCTCTATCAGGCTCCGTGCTGATGGTTCAGAGATAGTCTGGAATTCTCTCCCTCCCTCTCTGTCTGCCCCTCTCCTGCTCTCTCTCTCTCAATAGTAAATAAACTTAGAAAAATAAAATCTGTTTTAATTGTGGTATAATGATGTATAACATTATATTAGTTTCAGGTGTACAACATAAAGATTGCATGTTTGTATACATTGTGAAATGATTACAATAACTCTAGTTAATTAATGTCCATCATCTCACAGTTACAAAAATTAATAGCTTTCTATAATTTGTATTTTACAACTGTTTTTCTGAGATAATATCAGTTCCTCATGCAGTATAGAACGATAATCACAGGGAAAATGATAATACTTCCCAGAAATGAGATGAGATCATGGATTTAAGATCCTCTTATATTTTGGGATTCAGAGCACCCTTTGCATGCATGCTCCACCTGTGAACACTGCAGACATTGTCCTATATCAAAATAAGTATTTCTTTCATTGTTCTCTTTTTGAGATCAATGTCAGATCTTAAAGGAAGTGAATATAAGGACATTGAATAAGAAATGTGAATGGATAAAAGTGTTGCCCACCAAACTGGACACCATACATCATTCTACAGATCCATTTTTGTACTCCTGCTTCAGGCTGGCACAACATCCTCCTCCATCTTTCTTGTCATGCCCCTATCTGGAGCATTCCTCTTGTCTCTAATTGAACATACAGTTCAGTTTCTTTTCTTTTCTTTTTTTCTTTCAAAAAACAAATCTTTATTTGAGAGAGAGAGAGAGAGAGAGAGAGAGAGAGAGAGAGAATGAGAATGGAGGAGGAACAGAGACAGAGGGAGACACAGAATCCAAAGCAGGCTCCAGGCTCTGAGCTGCCATCACAGAGCCTGACGTGCAGCTCCAACCCATGAACCATGAGATCATGACCTGAGCCGAAGTCAGGTGCTTAGCTAACTGAGCCACCCAGGCGTCCCACATATATTTCAGTTTCTAAAACTGGCTCTAATTCTTCAGAGCTCATACATTTGAATTACAGTACGGTAATTTTTATTAGTTTCCTCTACCATTGGACACATTTTGTGACTAACTCTGAAATAATATGTGCATCTGGATCTGTAGCTTTTGGGAACATCTGGAAGAATATGTTTAGCTTCTGAGAGCATGCTGAGTTTTAGGGACTCTAAAATGACAGGTCTCTAAATAAATGATCAGTTGCTGCCAGACTATCCAGAAATCTGAGTACCGCCTCTTTAAGAAGGAGCTAAGACCCTCCTCCGCCCCGGGACCTGGAGTCTCCGTTTCCCAGCGCCCCTCGCGGCGGAGCTGGGCCTTTTCGATTGGAGGTGAGGTGCGAGCGCCCTTACGCGCAGTCTGAGGCTCTGTGAGAACTACATTGTCCAGAAAGTTCTGCGACGGAACCGGGCGGGGCGGGGGGTGGGGTGGGGTGGACAGCGTTGCCCAGCCAATTAAGACCCAGAAAATTGCCGTTTGGTAGGAGGCACAAAACGTCGGGGAGAGACTTCCGGCGTCTTTCTAGTAATTTGGCTACGCTGGAGTGTTGTGATCCGGGTCGAGGGTTAGGAGCGTTGGGGTTGGGACCAAGAAAACTGACCGAGAAGGCGCGAGGGGAGGAGCCGACCTCGGCGCGCAGCCAGGGGTCTGTGGCTCGACGACGCCGCCGGGCTGCCAGCCGCCGGGGCCGAGTGTCCCCTCCGCCCACAGAGTATCCCCTTCGCCCAGGTGAACGCGCGGCCCCCGGCCCTCCCCGCCCTCTCCCCACGCAGACCCTCGAGGCCCGAGCGCGGGGCACCTGCTCGCGTTCCTGCGGCCCAGGTCCCGGTGCCCGGGCAGGGGAGGAGCTCAAGGGCGGGGGCCCCGTGTCTGAGCGCCGACGTGACCGGGTGCGGGACGCATGGTGAGCGGCGATATTGAGACCTGTGCCTCAGGTTGAGCAGCCAGCACGAAGTCACCTGTCTCCTTTTCAGGACCGGGCAGGGGTACAGGGAGACCTGAGTCCATCGAACCCCACCATGGACTCATTCATCCAAGGCCAGTCTTTTTCCACATTTCCCATGGCTTCAGAAGCGGCTCTGGAACTCCAGGGACTGGAGGGTGTCTCAGTCCCTCACCCTGAACCACATGTCCTGTGGATTGTAGTGTCTTGAGACTCCAGTGCTCTTCACTCGGTCTTTGGGCCTAGGGACCCCAAAATAGGGTCCTGAGCCCATGCCAGGGGTTATATGGAGGTGTGCCTGTTCCAGCAGTCAGTGTAAACACATGTGGAAGTTTATTCCCGGATTTGATACCAGGATGTGCAAATTCTTAGAGGTAATACTGAGCTCAGAATAGTCAGGAAACCACAAGACTTTCTCTCAGGTGGGAACACAGAGCAGGGGGATAGGAGTCAGGACTGCAGTGGCTGCCTGAAAACTTGGGTGTCTACTCTGGAGGTAGTGCGAAGTTTGCATCAGAAGAGGGAGGCGATCTTAACCAGGGTCTTCACAGGCTGCAACTGGATGCAGTATTAGGAGGCAAAGGCTGGGCTTGAGAAGGAGGAAGGACGATCAGGGTGGAGGCTACTGCCAAAGTCCAGGTGAAGGTCAGTGGCCCAGTCATAGCTGAGATATGGTTGGATTCTGGATCTGTGTTTTTAAAGGGGCAACTAGATTTTCTGATGTGAATGCTGAAGGTGTGAAACAGAGTTCAGAGATGGGTTTTGGTCTTGAAGTAGGGAAGGGGGGGGTGCCTGGGTGGCTCTGTTAGTGAAGCATCCTTCTCTTGATTTCAGCTCAGGTCATGATCTCATGGCTCATGAGATTGATCCAGGAGTCAGGCTCTTTGCTGACAGTGCGGAGCCTGCTTGGGATTCTCTCTCTCTTTCTCCCTCTCTCTCTCTCTGCCCCTCCCCTATGCACATGTGCTCTCTCTTTCTCACTCTTTCTCACAATAAATAAGTAAATAAACTTAAAAAAGTAAGGATGGAAGTTCTATCATCTGCCATGAGGAACTTGGTTGTAAGTGCAGTATTCACTGGGGATGTCACGAACTGTGTTTTAACCCTGTTAAGTGTCTGAAATGTTTTGGAGACCACTAAGGGGAGGCCTTTAAGTGGGCAGCTGAATACATAGGTCTGAAATATGGGGAGTGATTCAGGATGAAAGCATCCAAAATGTGGTGGCTGCTCTGTGGAACCCAGTGAATGAATGTTGGTGGGGTGATCAACATTTAGGAGGGGTGATCTTCAAGCTATGATGTAAAGCTCTAAAGGGAGCTGAAGGGATGGGTGGAGGCAGAGGCCTGGGTCTCTGGCCTGGATACCTACCTGGCTGGTGTTACCAAGCTTTGCAAACACAGATGAGGGAGGCAAGTGGTTATCAGTGGGGGTAGAGGGATGGGAAAGTGGGGAGGGGCTGGCCCCAGCGACAGTGTTGTCTGGCAGGTGGCCAAGGCTTCCCAGAGAAGTGTGGACATGAGCTGGATAGAGAGGCCGAGAATGAGGCAAAGGTCTCAGGTCAGAGCAGGTGCCTATTCACCACTCTCTACACACCAGGATTTTGTAGGAACTTTTATGGGGCTTACGGTATTTCATTCATCTTGAACAAGAGGGTCAGGAGCACATGTGGTCATCGGTAAGAGTCACTAGAACTGGAGTGGGCCACCAATGGGCTGAGCTTTGAATGAGGAGTAGGCAGTGACTATTGAGAGGACAACAGGGGCAGCCCAGAAGTGGAAGCGGGCCATGGGTATCAGAGCCATCCGTGGTTCTGTGTGGTTGAGTCTGAGGCAAGGGATGGAACCAGGAAGGGAGATCTTTGTAGACTTTCGTGCTGTGACCACTAAGGAAGCCATAGGATGTCTGAGATGATACTGGATCCTGTTTGGATAGGTCAAGCATAGTCTGGATGCCATCTGCCAAGTTTAGCATAGGCCTAAAATTAAGACCTATTATGGATACCCTTAAAATACGGTGAAAATGGGATGGCTAAGATGGCCTGAGTGCAAGTTCCCATCCCCACTCTGCTCCTGTGGGTCAGCTCTCCAAACCAAACCACCCCCTTTTTATCAAGAAGACTAGAGCAGTTCCAGTGTATCTCTCTGCAGCAGGTCTCAGTTTCCTACCAATCCATGGACTTATGTGACAAGCCAGTCACCTCTTCCCATGGGAACTAAGGTACACTACTTCTTGATACTACAAAGCTTACATCTCAGAGCCCCTGGTGACTCATTCTGTTCTTCATTTTCTGGAGTACCACCTCCGTGTGGCCCTGTGTGGTGTAGCATTGTCTCACTCCTATGCTGTGAGTATGTGTGCTTAATAAATTGCTGTTGCTCTCATCTGGCCAGTGTCAGATTTCACGTTTGGCCATCTCCATAACTGTAGGGTGGGAAATCCACCCTCACCAGTGGGATGAAGAGATGCTGAATAAAACACAAATGATGTGTGGAGAGTTCAGGGACATGCCTGGCCACATGGAGTGGGCCAATGAGGTGTTGGCGGCCGTGGGCATGTGGCTGTGGGTTCCAGAGTTGTAGGGGATGTGCCCTATAAAGAATGATGTGTCCTTGGACAGAGAGTATACCTGATGGTCCCAGGACCTGGTGTTGAGACCTTGGCCATAACAGGATAATACGAGCAGCTGGATCCCTGTATTGCCAGGCCTACAACTTAGATACACATTTGTCCACCTGCCTCTTGTTGCTAATGTCTGGACTCCATGATTAATGGGCCCATGAAGACACAGTGGTACCAGTGGTGCCAGGGCATAGTTTCTCCTCTGAGTTGGGGAGCTTGGAAGGAGGGTGGGCATGCTGTAGATGTGTAGGGGAAGGGATTGTGTCTCCTTAGAAGTGGACTGTCTGTGGTTCATTTGTCACCATCGCAGCAGGGCACTGTGATCTTCAAGGACTTGACTGTGTACTTTTCCTGGGAGGAATGGGGTCTCCTTGATGAGGCTCAGATGTGCCTGTACCACAATGTGATGCTGGAGAACTTGGCACTCATGACCTCCCTGGGTAAAGCTCTTAAACCTACCCCTGTGCCCTAAGATACTTTTTGCCCTCCCTCTTTCCCAAGGGACAGCTGTATTCTCACACCAGGATCGTGGGCATTGCTTCCTTCCTCAGTTTCCTGGGTAGGTGCTGTGGTTGGTTGGGCAAAGGTATGTGCACTGCCCTCTTCTGTCCTTTAGCAGCCCTAGCACCTGCTTCCCTGCAGACTCCCAGGGAAGGATGCAGGGTCAGGAGGGTCAGGATGCAGTCATCCTACTGAATCCTACGTGGCTTACTTTCTCACAGGCCAGGTGATTTTGTGCAGATCCAAGGCACATGTGTGCCTAGGTGTCCTTCCTTCCTCTAGCCGACGTTTCTTCATGCTTGCCTGTGCCAGGTGTTGTTATTACTGACAGTCACTACTTATGGATCAGAATCTATTCTTTCAAGACCCTCCTCTGAAGCTCTCTTTGTTAGTTTTCTTTCCTGCGGTATATCACGTGCTGAGTTGTTCTGGGCCCATCTTTGGTGCCCTTCTGTCTTTCCCTGAATCCTTGTATCACCCAGGTCCTGTGTAGTTGCTTATTTTGGGGGTGAGGTGGAGAGCTCCTGTGGTTCACAGGATGGAAATGAATTGCCTTCATGCTGCTGTAAAAAACCAACATGGCTGGGTCATTAAACATTTATTCCTCACACTTCTGGAGGCTGGGAAGTCCATCACCAGCATGGTCTAGTTCTGCTGAGGACCTTGTTCCTGGTTAATAGCTGCTGCCTTCTCTTTGTGTCCTAACATAGTAAAAGGCATTAGGGAGCTCTCTGGGGTCTCATTTATAAGGGCACTAATTTCATTCATGAGGGCTCTACCTTCATCCTCTCACGGAGTCCCCACCTCCTAATAGCATCACATTGAGGGTTAGAATTTCAGCATGCATTTTGGGGGGACACAGACTTTCAGTCCATAGCATTCCACCCCTGGCTCCTAAAATTCATGTCTTTCTCACATGCAAAATGCATTCATCCCATTCCAGCAGCCCCCAAATCTTAACTGGTTCTAGCATCAACTTTGAATTCTAAAGCCTTATCTAAATATCATCTGTATCAGGTGTGGGTGAAACTTGAGGTATGATTTGTCCTGCAACAAATTTCTTTCCAGCTGTGAACCTATATAACCAAACAAGTTACGTGCTTATGAACTATGGTGGTGGAACAGAGGTAGAGTAGATATTCCTGTTCCAAAAGGAAGAAATGAGAAAGAGAAGTGATAGATAGCAAATAAGTTCAAAACACACAGGCAAATTTCATTAAACCTTAAGCCTGAAGAATACTTTATGGTTCCATGGTGTGCCATCCGGGTCCACGGAGCAGCAGTCCCACCTCCAAGGCTCTCATAGGCAGCAGTCCTGCCTCTGGTGCTCTCCTGAATTGGGACTTCATGACTGTAGCTCTTTTCAAACTGGAACAATAAGCTGGTGACTCTATCGCTTTGGGTCCTGGCCCTACTATTCTGAATATTGGCCCCCTCTCTCTGGCGAGCACACTACAGCTCTCTGCCAGAGCCCCTTCCTGAGGCCCCGGTAGGCACATCTGGCCCGCCTGAACCAGGGAAGTGGACCCTCTCCCCCCGACCCCCAATGAAATCACTGTACCCCACTGGCCCATACTCTGGTCTGTTGGTGGGAATGGCAGCCCTGAGGGTCTGATGACCCTGAGGTGCTGGGCAGGAGGGTGTCATTCTTCCCGTGTCTTGAAGAATAGCACCTGGCTTCTATGGAGGTGGCTGATAACGTCTGGTTCATATGCATTCTGATACCCTTATCAGTCACTTGCCCACGTCCTTAGTGTTTTCTTAAGAAAACTGCTTTTTCATTTTTTTCAACGTAGATAGGCTGAGAATTTTCCACATCTTTAAGTTCTGGTTCCTTAAAAAAAATTTTTTTTTAATGTTTATTTACTTTTGAGAGAGAGAGACAGAGTATGAGTCGGTAAGGGGCAGAGAGAGGGAGACACAGAATCTGAAGCAGGCTCCAGGCTCTGAGCTGCCATCACAGAGCCCAACGTGTGGCTGGAACTCATGAACCGTGAGATCGTGACCTGAACCGAAGTCAGACGCTTTACCAACTGAGCCACCCAGGCTCCCCAAGTTCTCGTTCCTTTTTGCTTAACCGTCCCATCTTCAAATCAGTTCTAATTACATTTTACTATAAGCATTCAAGAAGAACCAAGCAACTCCTTCAATACTTTGCTTAGAAATTTTCCCAGCTAAATATCCAGTTTAATTGCTTTTACACTTCTACAAAATACTAGAACATGAACAAAATTCATCCTTTTATATCCATTGTCCAATAACATGTTCCTTATTTCCTCCATCATTCTGGTGAAGTCCATCCATATTTCTACCAACATTCTGTTCATGATTACTTAAGTATCATCTAAGATGATGGAAACTTTCTGTACAACTCTCCTCTTCCTAAAGTCTCATGAGAATTGCTGTTAGCACTCCCTTCGTGACAGTATTGGCCTTTGCTGGTACACACCACAAAGCTCTTCCAGCCTACCCACCACTTTCCAGTGTCAAAGCTGCTTCCACTTTCTTAGGTATTTGTTGCAGCAGGCCCCCACTTCTCGTACCAATTTCTGTTTTGGCCCACTTCAACTGCTATAACAAACTAACATAGGCTGGGTGTTTAGAACAGAAATATGTATTTCACAAGTCTGATGTCTGGGCAGCCCTCAGTGGAGGTACTGGCAGATTCAGTGGTAAGGGCCTCTTCCTGGTTCATAAATGGCCATCTTGTACCCATGTCCTCACATGGCAGAAAGAGCATGAGAGGGCTCTCTAGTGTCACTTCTACAAAGGCACTAATCCCGTTCATGAGGACTTCACCCTCATGATCTAATCACCTGCCACAGGCCACACACACCTCCTAATACCATCACCTTGAGGGTTAAGATTTCACCGTGAGAATTTTGCAGACACACAAACATTGAGTCCATAGCATGAATCCAGCCCCAGCAAGATGAGCTCAGTGGGAACCTGGGGGAGGCACAGTGTCAGGGCTGTGTTCGAATCATATCAGAAACTTATTGTTTGATATTGTGGTGTAATGACAGTGGCGACTAAACCTTATTAGTGTCTTTCCCATTCTTGACACTGCCAACTGTCATGTCTGCTGTTTATTGCTTCTACTCTTACTTCCAGAGCAGGGTTATTCCCCCACATTGGTGGACTCCATCTCACCTGTTATTGCTCTGCCTGGAGCGCTCTAACACTGGCGTCTACATGTTGGGTCATGATGTGTGCACATAGACAGTCATCACATACCAGCTGCTCTGTTGCAGTCACATTTTCCTGCCTGAACACATTCTTCTACCTAACACACCAACGGCAGCAGAAGACAAGATATGCTGAATGTTGTTTGTAGAGGGACAAGTAGTAGACCATGCTGCTCCTTCCTGTGTTGCACCCCATGGTTGTGTCTTTTACCTTGTGTGGCCTCCCCCATCCCATGATCTTTAGAGGCCCAGTTCTGATAAGCTACCCATCCACAATCTGTACCCAGATCTCTGGTCCTCAGAATAGTCCCACTGATTCATTCCTGGGTTGGTGAGATAACTTTTCTACATGTTTCCCCTTCTCACCAGAGTCAACATGCATTTCATCAATGTTTCTTTCCTTCAGGTTGTCGGTGTGGAGTGGAGGATAAGGCCATATGTTTTGAGCAGTGCATTTCTGCGAGAGTATTGTCACAGGACGGGACTTCCAAAGCAGGTATGTCTCCCCAGAAGATTTGTGGACCCATCTTGAGAGACATTTTGCATTTGATCAAGCACCAGGACACTCATCATAAGCAGAAACTGTACATATGTGGGGCATTTGGAAAATAATTTCATGTCACTGCAAACCTTCATCAGCACCATTAGCAGCACATTGGAGAGAAACACTTCAGAAGCAATATGGGCGGAGCCTTGCTTTTAGAGAACTGCAAATTCGATGTCAGTGAAGCCCTTTACCTGCAAAGAAATGAGGAAGGACTTCTTGGCCAGCTCAACTTTCTCTGGCAACAGGTCACTCACACTGGGGAGAAGTCAAACAGTGTAACTGAGTGTGTGGCGGCCTTCCACAATGTAAACTGTCATTGTAACCAGGGAGACTGCATGAGAACTTTTAGCCCCAAACAGACGTTTATTCAGCACCAACAAGTCCTCACGAGGGAAAGATGTTATAGCTGCACTGAATGTGGGAAATCCTTTAGCAAAAGCTGTAGCCTCCATGACCATTTGAAAGTTCACACTAGAGAAAAGCCTTATAAGTGTGGGGAGTGTGGGAAATCCTTTAGGCAAAGCTCTGGCCTCATTCAACACCAGAGAGTTCACACCAGGCTAAGACTTCATGAATGTGATGAATGCAGAAAATTATTTAGCAAGAAGTACAATTTCATTATGATCAGAAAGTTCACACTGGTAAAAAGCCATATGATTGTGGTGAATGTGGGAAATTCTTTAGCTACAAATCTGACCTCATTACTCACCAGAGAATTCATACTGGAACAAGGCCTTATGAGAGCAGCGAAGGTGGGAAAGCCTTTAGCCACAGCTCCAGTCTCATTAAATACCAGAGAATTCACACTGGAGAAAGGCCTTATGAGGGTGGGGAATGTGGGAAATCCTTTAGCCAGAGTTCTCACCTTATTAAATACCAGAGAGTTCATGCTGGAGAAGGATCTTATGAGTGCAGTGAATGTGGGAAATTCTTTATCTCTAGTTACCAATTCTTTCAACATCAGAGAATTCACACTTGTTTAAGACCTCACAAATGTGATGAATGTGGAAAATTATTTACCAACTTGTCCAACTTCATTAAGCACCAGAGAGTTCACACTGGACACAGGCCATTTGAGTGTAGTGAATGTGGGAAATTCTTTAGCTGCAAATCCTACCTCATTACACACTGGAGAATTCACACTGGAGTGAGGCCTTTTCATTCTGGGGAATGTGGGAAATCACTTAGCCATGGCTCTGTGCTCCTTCTACACTGGAGAGTTCACATGAGGGAAAGGCCTTAATGAGTGCAGTGAATGTGGGAAATCCTTTAGCCACAGCTCTAGCCTCATTAGACACCAGAGAAGTCACACTGGAGAAAGGTCTTGTGAATGTAATGAGTGTCAGAAATCCTTTAGCAACAGCTCTAGCCTCATTAAGCACCAAAGAGTTCATACTGGGGAAAGGCCTTATGAATGCAGTACATGTGGGAAATCCTTTAGCCAGAGTTCTAACCTCATTAATCATCAGAGAGTTCACACTAGAGAAAGACCTTATGGATGTAGTGAACATGGAAAATCATTTACTTTCAACTGTCATCTCCTAAAACACCAGAATATCCACAAGGAATAAAGCCCTTTACATAATACAGGTAAGTCTGTTATAGACTGCATTGTGTCCCCTCAAAATTCGTATGTTCAAGTCCTAATCCCTAATGTAAGTATTTCAGATGTGACTTTTTTACTAAGATAATTAAGGATAAATGAGGTCATAAAGATGGGGTCCTAATCCAATGTGACTGGCGTCCTTTTAAGAAGAGGAGATACTGGAAGGTGTGGCCCTCGTGTACTTTTGTGTGCTCTGTCTTTCTCTCTCTCCATTACCAAAGACAGACCATCTAATAAAGATGGTTGTCTGTAAGTCAGGAAGAGTGGCCTCATCACAAATCAATCCTGATGGCAACTTGGTCTTGGAGTTCTAACCTCTAAAGCGTGAGAAAATAAATTTCTGCTGTTTAAGCCAAGTAGCCTGGTATTTTGTTAGGGCAGACTGAGAGGGGACAAAGATACAAATTTCTTTGTACCACAGCATATTCTGTTTTCACTGGACTTGATAGGTAGCCATGAATAATGCCAAGAACATATAAAAACATAGTAAAATAATTAGGAAGTCACAAATTTTAAGAATTACTTTGCTCTTTTAACAGGTTTATTGAAGTACAGTCAGTTCTTGTTATTCATGATAGTTATGTTCTAGAAAGTTACTGGGAGCACTGAATTAGTGAATACAGAGCCATTGTTCCTGGGGAAATAAGGTTCCTAAGGGCCTCTGGTCACATTTTCATCAGTCAGTCAATACATAACATTGTTTTACATGTGTTTCTGTTTAACATATTTTTTAAAATTTTATTTTAGACAGAGACAGTGCGAGTGGGGGAGGAGCAGAGAGAGAGGGAAAGAGAATCCCAAGCAGTCTCTGCACTGCCAGTGCAGAACCCAGTGCAGGGCTCAAACTCCCAAAACTGTGAGATCTTGACTTGAGCCAAAACCAAGAGTCAGACGCTCAACTGACTGAGCCACCCAGGCCCCCCCTACATGTGTTTCTGTTTAAATGCAACTCATTTACTGTATATTGTTGATTGAATAACATTGAATTCATGGCCAACAGCACTGTAACTCATGCCTAACCAATATTTACCTAACATGTATTTTCTTTAAGGCACATTCCTTGTGCTTAGGAATATTAGACAGCACTTAGGTACTAGGCTTGGAGGCCATTTGGAACCACAGAATCATAAAAACTGCAAGTATGTCAATAAGGAGATCATGAGAAGAACACTTGTTTTCAGTGTGAATGAGAAGGCATCCTGTGGCCTTGTAGATCTCATGCACATCAGGTGACTCAAATTTTTTGTAGCTCTGCATGTGTCTGGGTAAATATAAAAGTGTGAGTATTGATTTTATAGCTTCAAATTTTAGCAAGTAGGCAAATTTATAAATAACAAAATCCATGAAAAATGAGTATTGACTATATAGTTGTCTTGTCATAAATTGTTGTATATTTAAAGCATACGATTTGTGTTTTGGTATTCTTAAACTTTTGAGACTAAAAGTTCCTTCTTGCCCTTCATAATCCATCCTTAATTTATAAAGTTACTGAATCAAGGACATATTTTACCTTTTATAATGGATATTTTCAAATATATACATAAAGGAAAGGACTGTGTTATGAAGTTCCATAAACTTTTCCCCAGTTTTCCATCATTTATCATTTCATCATCATTCTTGTTTCTGCTATTATGATGCACATTGCTATGCTGTTTTACTTCTAATCTTGACATCTTATCTGTCTTTATAAATTTTTTTTTTTTTAATTTTTTTTTTCAACGTTTATTTATTTTTGGGACAGAGAGAGACAGAGCATGAACGGGGGAAGGGCAGAGAGAGAGGGAGACACAGAATCGGAAACAGGCTCCAGGCTCCGAGCCATCAGCCCAGAGCCTGACGTGGGGCTCGAACTCACGGACCGCGAGATCGTGACCTGGCTGAAGTCGGACGCTTAACCGACTGCGCCACCCAGGCGCCCCATGTCTTTATAAATTTTTTAAATGTTTTTATTTATTTTGAGACAGAGTACATGCAAACATGGGATGGACAGAGAGAGAGGCAGTGAGAAAATCCCAAACAGGCTCTGCGCAGGCTTAGTGCAGAGCCTGATGTGGGGCTTGAACTCACAAATTGAAGAGATCATGACCTGAGCTGAAATCAAGAGTCAGAGGCTTAACCAACTGAGCCACCCAGGCACCCTGACATCTCTCTTAATGCATAATCTGCAGAACACGTTTTCAAGTTTAAAGGCCTCAACAACTTGTTCAAAAAATATTTAAAGTACAATAAAATGTTTTCAATGCCCAATTTTTTCTATTATCTAAAATATGTGCTCCTTTTTTTTAATGTTTATTTATTTTGAGAGAGAGAGAGAGAGTGAGCGAGCATGAGTGGGGTAGGGGCAGAGAGAGGGAGAGAGAATCCCAAGCAGGCTGTGCAGAGCCTGATGTGGGGCTCAGTCTCATGAACTGTGAGATCATGACCAGAACCGAAATCAAGAGTCAGATACTTAACCAACTGAGCTACCCAGGTACTCCTGTGCTTGCTTTTTAAGGCAGGTTGGTTGCAATCGGGTTCCAAAATGTATCTATGACTTAAGTAGTTCTGTCTCATAATTCTCTTTTAACTTATAGCTAATGTTTTTTTTTAACCTTTTTTAATTCTTATTTATTCTTGAAGTTCCTGAATCATTTGTCCATTAGCATTTGTCACATTCTGGATTTGTCTTTTTTGCATATCTGATGCAGTTTAATTTGGTTACCCTTTCCCTAAATTTCTCATAAACTAGATATCAATGAGATGGATCAGAGAGCTGTAGTCCCAGATGAGTGTGTTGGTGATATACCTGGAAGCTCATACAGTGTTTGCGAGGACATGTCCTCTCTGCTTGGAAACCCAAACATTTCAGATACCATATGCCCCAGTATATGACAAATATGCACCTGTTACACTGCAGCATAGTCTAGAGAAATATACATCCCAGCAGCTCTCTGTGACAGGTATGTGGTACTGACAAACCTGTGGAGGCCCCACTTCCAGCCTAAGGACAGGTGTGGGATGCTGATGCTCCTCAAGACAGCCTGGACCCACATACACATATACCACCCCGTCCACAAAACAAGTTTGACAAGCATGAGACGGAACTTGCATTTGTAAAAGGCCATAGGCCCGTGGTGAAAAGGAAGGTGCTGACACACAACAGCGGGTGTGGCCATAGGAAAACACACATACTGGGGCGCCTGGGTGGCTCAGTCGGTTAAGCGTCCGACTTCGGCTCAGGTCACAATCTCGCAGTCCGTGAGTTCGAGCCCCGTGTCGGGCTCTGTGCTGACTGCTCAGAGCCTGGAGCCTGTTTCACATTCTGTGTCTCCCTCTGTCTCTGACCCTCCCCTGTTCATGCTCTGTCTCTCTCTGTCTCAAAAATAAATAAACGTTAAAAAAAAATTAAAAAAAAAAAAAAGAAAACACACATACTACATAGAGACGTGTGAGATGGGCATGCGACAGGGTTATGCCAACGCTGGTGTTTGAGACACACATGCAGTCACACAGTGTCTGTGGATTGGGTGTGACAAGGCAGGCACAGCCTGGCTTGGAGACAACCACCTTCTCCATCATCCCTGCAGGTTTGTTGATTGTGGAAATGAGAACAAACACACACTGGTGCAACCATTTTCACGAACAAAATGATGAACTTATCCTTCCTTCCCAATGTTACCTCCTGCCCCTAGACAATTTCTCTCTTGCTGTCTTCCATGGTTTTCCTTTCCCGACAACTGTTTACTTCAGTATAGATTAGTTTGCCTTTTCTAGAATTTTATATCAATTGAATCTTTATTTTTTGTTGTGTGGTCTGTTTCCTACTGCATAATTATTTTGAGATTCATCCTTGTGCATATGGTGTATAAGTAGATTTGGGATTTTTTGCTTAGTTGTGTGTGTGTGTGTTTCCCTAAATATTCTATTGTATGTATAGAACACAATCTATTTATATATTCATCTGCTAATTGACATGTGGTTGTTTCTGGTGTTTTGGCTGTTAGAGATAATGTTGCCACAGACATTTATATTTTATATTAAGTCTTTATGTGGAAATTTGTTTCATTTCCTTGAAGTTAAGACCTAAGAGTATAATCACTCATACAGATGATAGGTGAGTGTATCTATTGTTAAGGAACTGTCAGACTGTTTTTAAAGTGGTTAGACAATTTTACAGTCTCACCAGCACCAGTATTGTTTGAGAATTTTAGCTTATCCAGATCCTCACCAACAACTGGCTTACTCAGTCCTTTTAATTTTTGTCATTCTCCAAAGTGTTTCTTGAATCTTCTTGCAAAAAAAAAGAAAAAAGGAAGCACAATACCTGGTAACTTCCTTTAACTTTAAAAGGCAACTTTTTGGGGCGCCTGGGTGGCGCAGTCGGTTAAGCGTCCGACTTCAGCCAGGTCACGATCTCACGGTCCGTGAGTTCGAGCCCCGCATCAGGCTCTGGGCTGATGGCTCAGAGCCTGGAGCCTGTTTCTGATTCTGTGTCTCCCTCTCTCTCTGCCCCTCCCCCTTTCATGCTCTGTCTCTCTCTGTCCCCAAAATAAATAAACGTTGAAAAAAAAAAATAAAAATAAAAGGCAACTTTTTGTCAACTAGAAATAGAGCTGATAAAACAGGGGACATGGACGATGGTCAGCATTGAGGGAATCCTAGAGTAGGAAGGGACTCCAGAATGTCCTGGTTGTGGTGCAAGCAGTCCTGCCACTCCGGCCACATGATCTAACAGACCCCTTGGAACTGAAGGTATTGGTGGTGGGAAGATGTCCAGTGCTTGGTTTCAGGCAGTCCCTAGCCAGAGAATCACCATGCATGCTCCTGCCTCTCTGGAGGATGTCCATGCCACCTGAAGTCCAGATTTCTACATCATTTTGAAACAATTCCTGTTGTGTCACTGTCCTCACATAAGAACAGAATGGTTAAATATGAGGCATCAAATCACGCATCCAGAACAGCCTTGCTATATTCCATTATTATGGAAGCGTATACGTTTATACACGTATAATGTATACCTCCTGGTTATAACCAAGATTTAGCTGGATCATATACAGAGAACATAAGTGGGCTGTGCAAGTAGGTGGTTGAGGAGCCCCCCACGGTAGTTGACAGTTCTGGCCAATGGCGATTCTTGGTGTTCTGCACAGCCAGGTGGAGGGGAAGAAAGCCTGAACTTTGCTTCTGCCTTTGTCATTACCACCGCCTGGATGATGTTCCTTCACCCTAAATTCATATGTTGAAGCCCTGTTCCTCAGTGTGATGGGATTTGAAGGTGGGGCCTTTGGGAAATAGAGTTTAAATGAGGTTGAGAGTATGAAGCCCTCATGGTGGGATTAATGTTGTTATAAGAGACCTCAGAGAACTTACTCTCTGCTCTCTTCTTTCTTGTCTTCTCTCTCCCTTCTTCCCTCCTTCCCTTATTTTAACTAGGCCATACATGTACATTGCTTAGCATATTTGCTTCTCTGAATCACCTGCTGTATAACAGACTGAGAGCACTCTTTTTAATTCGTGTATTTCTCCAGAAATATTTTCTATCCTATTCAAATGTGGTGGGAAATCTCCTTATACTCATTTGTTCATTTTCTTTTCTTTTAAAAAAATTTTTTAACAACATTTATTTATTATTGAGAGACAGAAAGACCCAGAGTGTGAGCAGGAGAGGGGCAGAGAGATAGGGAGACACAGAATCCGAGGCAGGCTCCAGGCTCTGAGCTGTCAGCACAGAGCCCGACGCGGGGCTTGAACTCACAAACTGCGAGATCATGACCTGAGCCAAAGTCAGTCACCCAACCAACTGAGCCACCCAGGTGCCTCATTTGCTCATTTTCTATGTACCTTAACTGCTGAATTCATTCTCCTCAAACCATCTTTAACTGAATCTGATTTATGATCATGAAACACGAAATGACCAATGCCATTAGGATGTTCCATACACCTGATTTTCTTTTCCATGGTTAAATTTTTGGTTTATTAAGACTTACTATTTTCTTCCCCTCCAAATTTAATGTGTTTTACTTTTAAAATTTTTAATTATTTAATGTAA
>NW_024412774.1:617548-648403 GCF_014898765.1 Herpailurus yagouaroundi
GATTCTGTGTCTCCCTCTCTCTCTGCCCCTCCCCCTTTCATGCTCTGTCTCTCTCTGTCCCCAAAATAAATAAACGTTGAAAAAAAAAAATAAAAATAAAAGGCAACTTTTTGTCAACTAGAAATAGAGCTGATAAAACAGGGGACATGGACGATGGTCAGCATTGAGGGAATCCTAGAGTAGGAAGGGACTCCAGAATGTCCTGGTTGTGGTGCAAGCAGTCCTGCCACTCCGGCCACATGATCTAACAGACCCCTTGGAACTGAAGGCATTGGTGGTGGGAAGATGTCCAGTGCTTGGTTTCAGGCAGTCCCTAGCCAGAGAATCACCATGCATGCTCCTGCCTCTCTGGAGGATGTCCATGCCACCTGAAGTCCAGATTTCTACATCATTTTGAAACAATTCCTGTTGTGTCACTGTCCTCACATAAGAACAGAATGGTTAAATATGAGGCATCAAATCACGCATCCAGAACAGCCTTGCTATATTCCATTATTATGGAAGCGTATACGTTTATACACGTATAATGTATACCTCCTGGTTATAACCAAGATTTAGCTGGATCATATACAGAGAACATAAGTGGGCTGTGCAAGTAGGTGGTTGAGGAGCCCCCCACGGTAGTTGACAGTTCTGGCCAATGGCGATTCTTGGTGTTCTGCACAGCCAGGTGGAGGGGAAGAAAGCCTGAACTTTGCTTCTGCCTTTGTCATTACCACCGCCTGGATGATGTTCCTTCACCCTAAATTCATATGTTGAAGCCCTGTTCCTCAGTGTGATGGGATTTGAAGGTGGGGCCTTTGGGAAATAGAGTTTAAATGAGGTTGAGAGTATGAAGCCCTCATGGTGGGATTAATGTTGTTATAAGAGACCTCAGAGAACTTACTCTCTGCTCTCTTCTTTCTTGTCTTCTCTCTCCCTTCTTCCCTCCTTCCCTTATTTTAACTAGGCCATACATGTACATTGCTTAGCATATTTGCTTCTCTGAATCACCTGCTGTATAACAGACTGAGAGCACTCTTTTTAATTCGTGTATTTCTCCAGAAATATTTTCTATCCTATTCAAATGTGGTGGGAAATCTCCTTATACTCATTTGCTCATTTTCTTTTCTTTTAAAAAAATTTTTTAAAAACATTTATTTATTATTGAGAGACAGAAAGACCCAGAGTGTGAGCAGGAGAGGGGCAGAGAGATAGGGAGACACAGAATCCGAGGCAGGCTCCAGGCTCTGAGCTGTCAGCACAGAGCCCGACGCGGGGCTTGAACTCACAAACTGCGAGATCATGACCTGAGCCAAAGTCAGTCACCCAACCAACTGAGCCACCCAGGTGCCTCATTTGCTCATTTTCTATGTACCTTAACTGCTGAATTCATTCTCCTCAAACCATCTTTAACTGAATCTGATTTATGATCATGAAACACGAAATGACCAATGCCATTAGGATGTTCCATACACCTGATTTTCTTTTCCATGGTTAAATTTTTGGTTTATTAAGACTTACTATTTTCTTCCCCTCCAAATTTAATGTGTTTTACTTTTAAAATTTTTAATTATTTAATGTAATGTAAACAATCAAGAACTGTTTCAAAAAACTTCTCATTTTAATGAATCTCATGAGAATAGTAATAATGATTTTTCTAGTTGGATTTAGAATTACACAATTTTGGGGCGCCTGGGTGGCGCAGTCGGTTAAGCGTCCGACTTCAGCCAGGTCACGATCTCGCGGTCTGTGAGTTCGAGCCCCGCGTCGGGCTCTGGGCTGATGGCTCGGAGCCTGGAGCCTGTTTCCGATTCTGTGTCTCCCTCTCTCTCTGCCCCTCCCCCCTTCATGCTCTGTCTCTCTCTGTCCCAAAAATAAATAAACGTTGAAAAAAAAAAAAGAATTACACAATTTTAATTATTTGATCTTATATTTGCATTTTTTTCTCTTGGGATGAAAACTTTGGTTCTCAATAACATTCATACTTGCAAATAGCAATGCCATGGGTTCCTGGGTGGCTCAGTCAGTTAAGCATCAAACTTCAGCTTAGGTCATGATCTTACAGGTCATGGATTAGGGTGCCGCATTGGGCTCTGTGCTGACAGCTCAGAGCCTGGAAGCTGTTTCAGATTCTGTGTCTCCCTTTCTCTCTGTCCCTCCCCTGCTTGCATTCTGTGTCTCTTTCTCTTTAAAAAATAAATAAACAGGGGCGCCTGGGTGGCTCAGTCGGTTAAGCGGCCGACTTCGGCTCAGGTCGTGATCTCGCGGTTTGTGAGTTCGAGCCCCGCGTCGGGCTCTGTGCTGACAGCTCAGAGCCTGGAGCCTGTTTCAGATTCTGTGTCTCCCTCTCTCTGACCCTCCCCCGTTCATGCTCTGTCTCTCTCTGTCTCAAAAATAAATAAACGTTAAAAAAAAAATTAAAAAAAAAATAAACATTTTTTTTTTAAAAAGTCAATGCCATTAATTTACTAATAATATAATGGAAAACAGTTTGAATATTTTCAGGTATTTTTCTTTAAGATAATAATCAACTAGTGATGTAGAGTCTGTAGTTTATCTTTTTAAATCTAATAAACAAATCTCTCTTGATGTGAAAATGTCACTAATTTTCCAAGTATTCAGAATATTTTTAAAGATTGCTTTTGTTTTAATGTTTTTGATTACTGTTTTATAATTAGGTAAAATGTTTACATTTGTTGAAATGTCAAAACAATAACATAAAATTCAGGTAATTGTTGCTTCCTGATGATTGATGTCTCCTCCCTATATGAAGATATGTCAATAACTTTTTACTTATTTCCTGCCTTGTTTATAAAAAAATAGATACATGTTTATTTATTATTATTATTTTAAAATATTTATTTATTTTTGGGAGAGTGCAAGTTGGGGAGGGGCTGGAAGAGGGGGACCAAGAATCCCAAGCAGGCTCTTCACTGACAAGCTGACAGCAGCTAACCCAATATGAGGCCTGAACTCACAAACCACAAGATCATGACCTGAGCTGAAGTTGGAAGCTCAACCAACTGAGCCACCCAGGTGGCCCCAAAAGTAGATACATGTTTAAATTCCTCTGCATTTTAAGTTTACTTATTTTGTGAGAGAGAGAGAGAGAGAGAGAGAGAAGGGCAGAGAGAGAGGGGGAGAGAGAGGATCCCAAGCAGGCTCCACACTGTCAGTGCAGAGCCCGATGTGGGGCTCAAACTCATGAACTGCAAGATCATTCACAACCTGAGCCAAAATCAGGAGTCTGATGCTCAACCAACTGAGCCACCCAGGCGCTCACAAAATCCCTCTGCATTTTAAAAATCGACTTTCTTTTTTGGAGCAGTTTAGGTTCACAGCAAAATTAAGCAGAAAGTACTGAGATTTTTCTCTATATCTCTTCACCTACACATGCAAAGTCTCCTCCATTATCAATATCTACCATCAGCAAACATACATCACACTCATCACCCGATCCTCAGCTTCAGTTTATTTTTTGATGATTCTGGCTGCTGTAAATGTCCTCTTTGGTTCTCCCTACATGCTGGTATTGTTCAACGTTCTCAAGAATGAAAAAGATTCGCATTTTGGAGAATGAAACATTAAGAATAACCATTTTATTCATGTGCTCAGCTTAACTCTTATCTGTTCTCAGACATTGCTGCAACTTCTCTAAGGTATTACCTTTTTTCACCATCTATGATATTACACCCATGCTTTTTAAAGTAGGCTTCACACTCAGTGCAGAGCCCAACACAGGGCTTGAACTCATGACCCTGAGATCAAGACCTGAGCTGATATCAAGAGTTGGACACTCAACCTACTGAGCCACCCAGGTGCCCTTTTGCCACCACTTTTGAATAACTACATAGATACTGTTATTAGCTGTTTGTAAGTTGCATTTTACAACTTTTTTTCTGAGATAATATCAATTCCCATGGATATCAGCCTCTGCAACCACAAGAGAAATGATGGTAATTTCCTAGCAAAGAGATGAAATCATGGATTTAAGATATTCCCAATATCTGTTTTCAGAACAACCTTTGCATTTGTGCTCTACCTTTGAACACTGCAGTCACTGCTCTGTATCAAACAGCATGGTTTTTCTGGTTCTCTTTTTGAGATTGGTATCGGATTCCTAAAGGAATATATGTCAGAATATAAAATGAGAGAGGGGCACCTGGCTGGGTCAGTAGTGCATGAGAGTCTTGACGTTGAGCCCCTGTCTTTGAGCTCCATGTTGGGGGAGTAGAGTTTATTTAAGAAGAATATAAAGAGAGAGAGATTCAACAGATATGTGTTGCTCAATAAATTGTATATGATTAAAGGCAGGAGAAATGTTTTCTGTGGGAACTATGAAGGTCCATTTTTATACTCCTGCTTCAGCATGGCCCAACATCCCCCTCCCCCCACCTTCCTTGCCATGTCATTATGAGGATTATTTTTTCTCTTATTGCTGACCAAATATACACAAAGGTGACTGAAAAAAATTATTTTAAAGTTTCAGAGTGATGCAATTGAGCTACAGTGGGTACTGTTCATTGGTATTAAAAACCAAAATTCAACTGAGTAAATTTTAAAGATCTTATTGCCTTTACTTGGCAATTCATGAATTGGGCAGCATCCAATCTAGCAGATAGGAAGTAGCTCTGAGATCTGTACCAATGAATGATTTGTATAGACAGAAGGGAGCAGGAACAGACAAATCATACAAGGCATTTTTGCTGATTGGTTACAGCAGAGTTACATTCCTTAAATGGAGCAAAGAAAAGTCTTGGAGCCCAGTCAGGTGACGTGTGGGTCAGGCAAGTACTAATTGGTTGACCTAAGCATTCCTTCTCTAGGAAAGCTGAACAAAGAAATTCAGTTATATTTTGGTGTGCTGACATGGGGCTTACCATGTGTGACCATATTTTGAGTGTGGTTAGATTACTTTAGATTCAGCTTCCAGTGAATGTATTTTGTGTTTGAATGACTCTATGGGATAAGATAAGCATTTGGATTTGTGCCTTTTTTTTTTTTTTTCAATTTTAGGGCGCTAGCAGGAGAGAGGGGTAGAGTACGAGACAGAATCTTAAGTAGGCTCCATGCTCAGCGCGGAGCCCCCCCCTCCCTCCCCCCCGCAGGGCTGGATCCCATGACCCTGGGATTATGACCTCATCTGAAATCAAGAGTCAGATCAGATGCTCAACCAACTGAGCCACCCCAGGCGCCCCTGGATTTGTGAACTTGTAAAGCATCTAGAAATATTTTTAGTCACTAGGAACATGCTGAGCTTCTAGAATCCAAGATCCTGTCTCCAAACACTTGGTTGATTAGCTGCAGACAGTACTCCCCGGAAATCTGACCTAGCCCTTTTAGAAAGGTGCGAAGCCCCTCTGCTCTCAGCCCAGTAGTCACCCTCTCCAAGTGCCTGAGGATTTCCTCCTTTCCACCAGAATTCAGTTAGGAACCAACCCAGCCCCTGCCTGTGGATCCAGGGCACTAGAACACCCTGAAAGCTCAGCGCAGAGCTGCAGTGTAGGTAACTTAACGAAGTCCCAGAAAAATAGGCGTTTCCTGTGAGGCGCCAGGACTTCCGCGTTCTCCGCTTGGCGGTCGTTTGGCTGCTCTGGGAATGGGCCTTCCTGCTGAGGGCCCTCAGAGCCGGCCGGGGACCGAGGTGACGGGACCCAGAAGGGACGGGAGGAGGAAGCGCTGTCTCCGCCGCGCAGACAGGGGTCCGTGGCTCAGCGACGCCGCCGCCCGGGACGGGGACCGCCCGCCCGGGTGCTCGCCCCGCCCACAGAGTCCGATGGCGGCGGCCGCGCGCAGGGACCCGGCTGAGGTAAACGCGCGACCCCCGCACCCTCCCCGCCCCGCCCCCCCGACCCTCCAGGCGAGCAGCGCCGGGCACCTGCTCGCGTCCCTGCGGCCCAGGTCCCTGAGGCCCAGGTCCGGTGTCCCGGCGGGGCAGGCGCTCGCGGGTGGGGACCCCGTATCTGAGCGCCGGCGTGACGGGGTGCGGGAGCGGGCTGCTGGGGCGGGGGCGGCTGGTGCAGGCCTGCAGGGGGCGTTCAAGGGGGTCGAATCGGGGATGTGGGGTTCGCCTTCTGCCCTCGGGGGACACAGGGTGTGCGGCGGGGTCACAGGGGCACTGGCGGGTTGTCCCTTCATGTGAGGACTCTAGACGCCAAGGAGAATTCTGGCCGAAGGAGGGACACAATCTCCGTTTGGGATTTAAAAATTTCTCAAAGGTTGGGGCGCCTGGGTGGCTCAGTCGATTAAGCGCCCGACTTTGGCTCAGGTCACCATCTCGCGGTCTGTGAGTTCGAGCCCCGCGTCCGGCTCTGTGCTGACAGCTCGGAGCCTGGAACCTGCTTCGGATTCTGTGTCTCCGCCCCCTCCCCCGCCTCACTGCCCCTACCCCACTCCTGCTGAGTCTCGTTCTGTCTCTCAAAAATAAATGTTAAAAAAAAATTTTTTTTTTTTAACTCCCCCAAGGAGTTCAAAGGAAGAGCAGATTGGAGGAGGGTGCGGAGTTCCTTGAGTTCGCTCATGTGGAAATGTTGGGGTGGGTTCAGAGCCAATGTTCAGGAAAATTCCTGAGAAGGCTTTGGTGCAAATAGGTGGCTTTACTAAAGTACAGCGACAGTACCTGTGGGCAGAAAGAGCTGCACTTGGGTTGTGGTGGGTGACTGATTATATACACTTTCAAGTTGGGAGGGCGTCAGGGATAGCGGAAGTCTGTAAGGAATTTGGAAGCCAGGTTTCCAGGACCATTTATTGCTGCCTCATAAAACCGTAGTCATGAGGGGCGCCTGGGTGGCTCAGTCGTTTGAGAGTCGAACTTCAGCTCAGGTCATGATCTCACGGCTCTTGCGTTGTAGCTCCGTGTTGGGCTTTGCACTGACAGTTCAGAGCCTGCTTCAGATTCTGTCTCCCTCTCTCTCTCCCTAGCTCTCTCTCTCAGAAATAAGTAAACTTGAAAAACAAACAAACAAACAAATACCTTAGTCATTAGGCCCTTCACGGATATATCAGAGGACCTCATGCTTGGAAAATGATTGCTAACATGTATCTTGGGAAGGTACAGACAAAGGAAGTTTCCAAAGGAATTTTTTATGTTAAAGGAGACTTACAGGATCATGGACGTTCAGGATGATGTTAAGCTAAGATTGCTTTTTACCTCTAGTAAAGTAGTAACATCAAGGCAGTTGAGTTTGTAGAGGAAGGTTTCACTGCCTCTCTCAGGGACTTGTCAGTGGGCTCTGAGTTGTAAGGAAATTTAATTTTTTTCTTTTGCCTTTGTTCCCCATATCAGTCACTGCTGGTGAGAGGCAACATTGAGCATTGAGTGAGAAGTGAGACAGTGAGCCTAAAATCAGCTGGCTCTGGGGTTAGGGAAGGGAACAGAGAGGCAGGAACCCCTCAAACCCTGCCATGGACCCATTTCTCAAAGTCTTGCCTCCTCACACATGTTCCCATGACTGAAGCAGCTCTTACGGAATTCACAGAGATCAGTGGAGGCTGTCCCAGGCCCTCGATATTGCTAGCTCCCCACCCCGGTATTTTCTGGGACTCTTAATGCTGTTCCTCCAGTCCTCGACTCTGGGGACACTGGAGAAGCCCCCAGCCCAGGGTTCTAAGTCCATTGCAGGCTGTACATAGTGGTATTCCCATGACTGGGGACTAATGTAAACCAGTGTGGAAAGTTAACCTAGGAGCTCTACCAGGATGTGTATATGCTTAGAGGTAAAACTGATCAGAATGAGGAAGTGATATGAAGATCTTATAACAGACTCCATCTGGGTGCAGAGCAGAGAACAGTCTGTGGACTTGAGAGAGGAGGAAGGAAGATCAGGGTTAAGGCTACTACCATTGTCCAGGTGCAAGTTAATGACAGAGTTGTGACTTAGGAGTTGTGGTTGGAATCTGGCCGCCTATTTTTTTTTTTTTTTTTTTTTTTACTGTTTATTTTTAAGAGAGAGAGTGTAAGCAGGGGAGGGGTATGGGGGAGGGGACACAGGATCTGAAGCAGGCTCTGAGCTGACAGTAGAGAGCCTGATGTGGGGTTCTATCTCACAAATTGTGAGACCATGACCTGAGCCAAAGTCAGACACTCAGTTGACTGAGCCACCCAGGCATCCCTCTGGCTCCCTATTTAAAATAAAAAAAAAAGTTTTTAAAATGCTTATTTATTTTTCAGGGGGAGGGTAGAGAGAGGGGGAGACACAGAATCCGAAGCAGACCCCAGGCTCTGAGCTGTCAGCACAGAGCCCAATACGGGACTCGAACACACGAACCGCAAGATCATGACATGAGCCAAAGTTGGACACTCAACCGACTGAACCACCCAGGCACCCCACTGGTTGCCTACTTTAAAGGGCAAGTAGATTTTCTAATGTGGAGGGCAAGGGAATGAAACAGAGTAATAGATGATGACCCCAGGGTACACAAGGGTCTTAACAGCAGTTGGGATGAAAGTTGTATCATTTGAGACGAGCTACTTGGTAACTGGTGTAATATTTACTGGGGGTATAAGGAGGTCTCTGTTGACCTTATTAAAGAGTCTAAGCTATATCAGAGACCATGAAATGGAGCCCTAAAATGGGAAGCTGGACACACAGGTTGAGAAATCTGGGGAGGAATTCAGATTGGATACATCTAAAATGTACAAGATATTGTGAAGACCAAGGTGAGTGTGCTGTGGTCACATTTAAGAAAGGCAACTTCAGGTTATGGTGGCAATGCTATTAGGAGGTGAAGAAGGGAAGGGTGGGGGCCCAAGGACTGGGTCATTTGCTTGCGCTCCCGGGGTGATGGTGTTGGGTTTCATATCCACAGATAAGGGAGACAAGTGACCATGAAGGCATCAGACAGGATAGTCTGGCAGATGGTCAAGGCTTCCAAGGGAAGAGTGGACATGAGATGGATGCGGAGGCAAGGGGTAACTGAGGCAAATAACACTCAGGCTGGAATAGGTGCTTATTCTCCACTTTACGGACTCACCAAGATTTTGTTTGGACTTTGATGGAACCTGGGGTGTTTTCCTTCAGCCTGGTGTATGGTGAGGGGCAAATCTGGTCATCTGTGAGAATCACTAGGCCTGAGGTGGGTAGTCAGTGGGGCTGGCTTGGAATGAGGACTGGATGGACAGAGGAAAGTTGTAATTACTGAGGGCACAGCAAGTGCGGCAAAAGCAGTGTAGGACCTTGAGTGTCTGAGACCCACACGTGGTTCTGAGTGGCTAAATCTGAGGCAAGGTATGTAGTTGGACCATCATAGAATGATTTGAGGCTACCATTGCTAATGGGAGCCACGGGAAGTCTGACTTATTATTGGATGCTGTTTGAATTTGCCCAGCATACTCTGGGTTAGAGGTCAGCCTATGGAGGGAACAGTTGTTAGGCCAACCTTTAGTGTTTTCAGAGCCACATGAAGTTCTTCTCTTGCTCACGAGGTATTGCATCTTGCTTAGTACTGGCGAGGGGAGCCTGTTCCCAAGTCCACAGTGGAACCACAGGCCCCGATGTCCTGAATTCCTTGGGCCAGTGTCACTGGTTTAAGATTATAGGGGCAATCATACATGTTACACAAACACTGGATTTCTATGAAGCGGAGGAAGGAGACTGCAACAAATTGGTTGAAATGTACCTCTTTTAAAGGGTGTGCACAGTATTTAGTCTCTGTGGCTGTGAAGGATGAGCAGGTGCACAAATTCTCAGGACCTCCAGAACTGTGCATCTTGGGTGTCTGACGGCTTGTCAGAGAAAATAATCTAAAGGTTTTGTTGTTTCCTGTAGCCTATCTGGGCTTTTCACCTCAAGCCCACTGCTGTACAGGTAGATGATGAGCACGAGGAGGAGGGAGATCTTGTAGTTTAGCTCTGTGGCCTTTGTGACCAGCCTGCATTCCTATTGAATCAGGTGGAAATGGCCTTCACTGCTCACCAGTATTTGTCACCACTGAGGCAAGTCGTCCCTCCCAGGGCGTGCAGAGTCCAATGGTGGAGTCAATATAGTGTTGCCAAGCTTGATTCTCCAAAAACGGAAGAAATTACACATTTTTATTTTGAATCGTATTTTAAAGCTTTGAGAAGGTACAAATGATGTGCAATAAACTACAATATTTAAATTGTAAAACTTAGTAAGATTTGATATTCGTTTCAACTCCTGAAGCCTTTATCACAATCATGATAATGAACCTATTCATCACTCCATAATTACCTCCTTACCTTTTATAATCTCCTTTCCTCTGCTCTCCAGTCAGCTGTTGATTTAGTTTCCTTTATAATAGAGAAGTTTATTTTTTTTCTAAAATTTTATATGACTGAAGTCATAAAGTGTTTACTCTTTTCCCCCTGGGAACCCTCGTTGCAGTGTATTCATTTTGAGGTTCATTAATGATGCTTGTATGAGTAGTTCATGCTTTTTATGTTGTTGAAAAAATATGTTCTGTGGATATGCCATTATTTTGTTAATTTGCTTATGAATATTTGTTTCTAGTTTTTGACGACTGCAAATAATACTGCTACACAGATTTTAATACAATTCTTCATATGCATGTTTCATTTAGCTGTGGTAATATCTTGGGTTCCAATGCTGGAAAATATGTAACTTTTTAGGAAGCATCAAACTGTGATCTAAAATGGTTATTCTTAGGGCACCTGGGTGGCTCAGTCAGTTAAGCGTCTGACCTTTGGTTTTGGTTTGGGTCATGATCTTACGATTTGTGAGATTGAGCCCTGTGTTGGGCTCCAGGCTGACACCACGGAGGCTGCTTTGTATTCTCTCTCCCACTCCCTCTCTGTCCCTAGTCCTGCTCACACTCTTCTTTTGCTCAAAATAAGTAAATAAACTTTTAAATAAAATTGTTGTTCTGTTTTATATTCCTATCAGCACTGTATGAGAGTTTAAGTTTCTCCATATCATTGCCAATAGTGGGGATGGTTAGTCTTTTGAAATTTTCACCCATTTAAATAAATGTGTAGCAGTATCTCCCTGTGGTTTTAGTTGCATTTCTCTGATGTTCCATGATGTTGAGCATTTTTTTCCCATTTATTTGCAACCTGTATGTCTTCCTTGTAAAATATCTATTCATTTCTTTTGCTTATTTTTTATTTTTTAAATTTTATTTTGTTTAAGTAATCTCTTCCCCCAATGTGGGGCTTGAACTCACAACCCTGAGGTCAAGAGTCGCATGCTCTACTGACTGAGCCAGCCAGCCACCCCAAATTTTGCTTATTTTTAAAAGTGAATTTTGGCTATTTCTCTTTTTGTTAACAGATAAGAGTGAAACAACAAACACTTATGTTAAGAACCTCATTCATTTTTCATTGATGTGACTTGTTTGCTGTCAGCCATACTGTCTTTGAATACCAGGAGAATATTTTCAAAATGTTGTGCTGTACACAGTGCAGTGACCACATATAGCATATACTTTTAAGTTTTATCTCATTATTAATATATCCTCCATCACATTTTTAGGTGTAGATATTCAACAGTACAATAAATCAAGCCATGATCTGTAGTGTTCATTTTGTCAATTTTCCTGGTATAAATACTGCCAGCATGACCAATTTAAAAACATCAGTGGAGGGGCGCCTGGGTGGCGCAGTCGGTTAAGCGTCCGACTTCAGCCAGGTCACGATCTCACGGTCTGTGAGTTCGAGCCCCGTGTCAGGCTCTGGGCGGATGGCTCGGAGCCTGGAGCCTGTTTCCGATTCTGTGTCTCCCTCTCTCTCTGCCCCTCCCCCGTTCATGCTCTGTCTCTCTCTGTCCCAAAAATAAATAAATGTTGAAAAAAAATTAAAAAAAAATAAAATAAAAACATCAGTGGAAAAGGCAGTTGGGAAAGTGGAACTGGGAAGAATTGCCAGTAGCCTACTGTTGTATTCTATTTCTACCATACTGATAGAATGCTGCAATTAACCCAAGAACAGAAAAATAATAAAATGTAGTATAATCACTAGGAAATCAGTAGTTTTTATATTTGATTTTTAAAACAGTGGAGGTGTATTGACTTAAACTGTGCCTAACTTTTTTTGTTTTGTTTTTGTTTTAGAGAGAGAAAGAGAATGAGAACGGGGGAGTAGGGCAGAGGGAGAGAGAGAGAAAGAGAAAGAATCCCAAGCAGGCCCCACACAGAGCGCCGACCCGCATGCAGGGCTTGATCCCACAACCCCGGGATCATGACCTGAGCTGAAATCACGAGTCAGACACCAACTGATTGAGCCACCCAGGGACCCGAACTACACATACTTAACATGTACATTTTGATGTTTTGATTCATGCTTACACCCTGAAACCAAAAATATCCTTCCTTTTAAAATTCATCCTGCTCACGGGGCCTGGGTGGCTCAGTCGGTTCGGCTCAGGTCGTGATCTCTCAATCTGTGAGTTCCAGACCTGCGTGGCTCTGTGCTGACACCTCAGAGCAAGGAGACTGCTTCAGATTCTCTCTCTGTCTCTCTCTACCCCTCCCCTGCTTGTGCTCTATCCTCTCTCAAATATAAACATAAAAATAAAATAAAATAAAATAAAATAAAATAAAATTCATCCTTGTCAACACATAAAATTACTGATACAGCGACACCGTCTATCTTTGGTTATGGTTATTTTCAAATATTTACAAGGGGCTCCTGGCTGATTCAGTTGTTAGAGCATGTGACTCTTCATCTCAGGGTTGTGAGCCTCACATTGGGCATAGAGCTTACATTAAAAAAATATGTAAGTGTACACACACTCACGAAGGAAATGACAATATTAGAAGCCAGGTGAACCCTTCTCCAATTTTCCACCATTATTTATTGTTTCATGGCTGTTCTTGCTTTGTCTATCCCTGTGTATACAAGTGGGTTAGTTTACATATTTTTCCAGACATTGTTATCATTTAATGCATACTCTCTTCAGAATGCATTTTTAAAATGTAAGGTCTCCTTTATAAGCCAGTAGTTACCACAAAAATATGTTTTATCAATGTTCAGTCATCTCAAAATGTGTTCTTTTTTAATTTTTAATGTTTTTATTTTTGAGAGAGAGAGAGAGAGACAGAGCATGAGTGGGAAAGGGCAGAGAGAGAGGGAGACACAGAATCCGAAGCCAGCTCCAGGCTCTGAGCGGTCAGCATATAGCCTGATGTGGGGCTTGAACTCATGAATCACAAGATAATGACCTGAGCCAAAATCAGATGCTTACCTGACTGAGCCACCCAGGTGCCCCAAAATGTGTTTGTTTCTAAGTAAGATTAATTGCAATCAGAATCCAAAATACATCCTTCCAGTTTTCAGTAGCTGTGTCTCAGAAGTCTTTTAACATTCAGGGTCTGCTTACCTTTTTAAATTCTTATTTGTTGATGTTGCTGGGGCATTTTCATTAAAATTTGGTATGTTCTAGGTGTGGCTTGTGGAGTCTCTGACACTGTCCAGCTGATCCCCCTCACCCATGATGTGTACACTAAATAATGATGAGACGGACGATGAGGTTTGTTGCTGCAGACTTGTGTGATGGTAACTCTTGGGGACACAAAACAATCTTCTTCCACCCACAGATCCTCTCCACAGAGACAGTAGAGACAGAAAACACTGTTAGTCAATGGCACAATGTGCCATGAATTGCCATCATTCACCATGAAACTGCAAAGACAGGGGGAAAAAATCTCACTTCCTTCTAGAGCCAACAGATACAACCCAGTAGGTACATATATTTCAGATACACAGTAACTAGTCCTCAAGTAAGACAGCTTGACAGCAGTATTTGTCATGGAGTTTGTTCTAACTTGGTCATTGAGGTGACTATCTGTGTTAGCTTATTGGAAAAGGAATTGAGGAAAGACAAACCTCATCCTAATAACGGGAGGTAGTTTTGTGGGTTGGAGCAAGGTGTCCACGAAGAGGAGGCTCCCACCCTCCGGGGCAGGGGACTATCAGGAACTAATTGAGGAGCTGTCTCCCTTGATGCTTTTGCATTTTGAAGGGACAGGTCCTGGGTTCTTGAGAAGGACATTTCTGGTTCCCAGAGCTAGAGAAGAGGGGTAAAGGCCTATGTAGTTTTGTAAGGCATGTATTTTATCTTAAAGCTCAAACATATCACAAAGCACAAATAACTGTGGATAAAGGGGGCAAACATATTTAAATTAATTCAAGATTATCAAAATATCTGTAATAGATTTTTTGGATTCTTCTCTTGCCCTTCTAATTCTGTACCTACTCCCCATTGGTTGCTTCAAATATTATTGATTGGATTTTTATTATGATTTCTGTATTTATGCTATAAATATTATTAAAAATGTAAAGAGAAAAACCACAAAGCACACATAGAGTGTTTGCACAACAATTGGATCCTCACTGAACAAATGGTAATAATATACCCTATTGAAGGCTGCACTGATGACACCTCCATGTAGACTCCTAAGCAACCTAAATTGGCCTAGAATGGAGGCACATGTTGGATCTAGGGCAAATGAGTAGTCACCTTGGCATTGAGGGACAAAATAATCAGCAATGCTTTCTGTTGAAAGAATATGATCAAAAGGGAGAAATGATGAGAGAAAAATTCTAAAAGCCCGATATATAAGGGAAGCCATTTTATTTTATTTATTTTTTAATTTTTTCAATGTTTATTTTTGGGAGGGAGAGAGGGAGGGAGAGAGAAAGGACGAGCAGGGAAGGGGTAGAGACAGATGGAGACAGAGAATTCGAAGCAGGCTCCAGGCTCTGAGCTGTCAGCACAGAGCCTGATGCAGGGCTCGAACTCAAGAGTCAGAGATCATGACCTGAGCTGAAGTCAGAAGCTTAACTGACTGAGCCACCCAGGTGCCCCTAAGGGAAGCCATTTTAGATATCTTTCTAAGTCAGCACAATTATACTTAAAATTTGTTTGAACTAAAAGCCTGGCTCATGGCCCATCAAGCATAAATTGTATGTCTGCTTTGTAAACAAATAGCCTTAAATGTACACCCTTACAATTTTTTTCCCCACCCTTACAGTATTGATCAGTGCTCCTACTCCTTGCATTCCTGGACATTGAAACTTGTTATTCCTGCCTACATGTTAATCTATGATCTTTTTAAACTCTTACAAGAACGTACCTCTGATACACTGATTTGTGGCTCTTTATGTAAAAAGTATATAATCCTATAAAAACTGTTCATTCTCTGGAGCACTTTTTTCCTCATGAAGATCACGTTTCCTAGGCAGCTATACTAATGTGGCTCAAATAAAACAATTCTTTTCCTGTATTAAAGTTCTTTCTGATCTGTTTCTGTTGACCCAGGCTAGACCTGGATCTAGGCTCTCCTAAAGCCTACATCTGTCACACAGGGTGCCCAGTCCACTTTGGTCTCCAGGCTGTGCTTTGGTATCATCACCACATACTGGTTACATTTGATATCTGAAATGTTTGATTCCAGGCTGTGGAACTATGTGCTAAGGAAACACAGTTACGCTTTTTGTGTTTCCAGGTGATGGAGTTTTAGAGTGATGAGGAGTTCATGAGGTCTGGAGCTGACGACCAAGAAAGAATTCTTGAAGATGTCTTTTGTACAAAAAGGTGATTTTATTAAAGCACAAGGACAGGACCCGTGGGCAGGAAGAGCTGCACTGGGGTTGTGGGGGTGAGTGTTTTATGGAGTCAGGGGAGATAAAGTCCAGAGGGTAGATAAAGTCAAGAGGGAGTTTCCAAAGAGACTTTCACATGCTGAAGACTTATTGGAAGCCTAGCTCTTGTCAAGCTAAGGTTGTTTTTCTCTCTAGCAAGGCATTAACATTAAGACAGTAGGAAGTTCCTGGACTTTAGGCTACCATGGGATTGCCTTTTTCTGGTAAAATGGTGGAGACTCTTATCAGTTTTTCCATGTTTTTGTTTGTTTGGTTGGTTTGTTTGTTTTGTCCTTTCCTGTTCTGGGGCAGCTGGGAGTGTCCAAGGAATATCATTCATGTCCCACCTGGGGAGGGGGTGTGTGCTAACTTGTACTTTGCCCTCAGCTTGCTTCATGCTCCTTCATCACAGGTATGTCATGTAAAGACAAATATAAATTAAAAATAAGAGGCTTAATTCTCTTTTGAAAATGAGGTGTTTGGGGCACCTGATGGACTTAGTTGGTTAAGCATCTGACTTCAGCTCAGGTCATGATTTCACAGTTGATGAGTTTGAACCCCACATCGGGCTCTGTGCTGACAGCTCAGAGCCTGGAGCCTGCTTACTTCAGATTCTGTGTCTTCCTCTCTCTCTCTGCTCCTCCCTAACTCGTGCTCTGTCTCTCTCTTGCTCGCTCTCAAAAATAAACATTAAAAAAAAAGAAAGAAAGACAATGGGGTGTTTCTACTCCCCTCCCTTTCCTCATTTACCTTAGAAAACTTGTTAATTCTGCATCTCTTTAAGGTATATCCCTTTGAAAGATAGGTCTCTCCCTTTTATTCCACCTTTATGAACAGAAATGTCTTTCTCAAATATCTGGGAGCCACCTCTTTAAAATAAAAACAGGGGGAAATGAGGGGTGGTAATAGGAAGCTTTTGGTTTAAGTGGTAACCAAGTACATGAACACATACGTTTGAAATATGTGCAGCTTATTTTATGCAATTATATCAAAACGAAACTGCTTGAAAATATATAAAAACTTGTACCTTTCTAGTCACTCCACTACATTTATTTTCTGTGTTCTTGAGGTTATTTGTGGCCACTGGATCACTATGGTGGGAAAAAAGATAGATTAGCATACTCCTGGCACCTTGGAACTCCAGCTACAGTGATATCACAGTGGCGGTTTTCACTTGGCCACGGTGGGAATATTTACACTGGGGAAACTGCAAACACTACAAGTGATGGCTTTATTTATTTTATTGTTAGATATTTAGACTTATGTGATGGAGAACATGTTAATGCATATTAAACTGTAAAGTATATGCTGTGTGTGGCCACTGTATTGTGTATAGCAGAAGATGATTTAGGAAATATTCTTCTGGCATTTAAAAGCAATTCTTTTTATTGCAAAAATGTCACATCACTAAAGAGTGAATAAAGTTCTGAATAAGTCTTTGTTGTTTCATTCTTTTATATATATCTTAAAAACTTGGCGAAAGTATAAAAAAGATATTTTGCCAAAAGGGACGTACAGCTGGCAAATCAACAAATGAAAAAATGCTCAACATCATAAAATATCTGAGAATACAGTTTAAAACCACAGTAGGACACTGCTACACAATTATTAGAAGGGTTAAAGGTTTTAAAAAGATTAACCATACCCACTACTGCCAAGGATATGGAAGAATTAGAAGTTCCAAACACTCCTGTTAGGAATACAAAAGGAAACAACTATTTTAGATCACAGTATGGAGTTCGTTAAAAAGTTATATATCCACTAACCCTGTAACTCAGACATGTACTCCAAAGTATTAACAAAAGAAAAATGAAACCTATCCAGATGAAAATTTGTATTCAAACCTCTGTAGTTTTACCTGCAACAGTCAAAAACTGAAGACAACTCGTATTCATACAGATGAATGCGTAAACTAATAGTGGCAAATCCACAGAACAAACACTTAATGACTTTAATCATAAAGTTCCAGACAATGCAGATGAATATATTGTAATGAAAGGTAAATCAATATTTGACTACAGAGCACAGTGACATCATTAAAGATAAGTGTGGGGGTGAGGGATAGGTTAATTACAAACATGATGGTTTAATTTATTTATATATAAATGTCAAAATTTATCAAATTGCATTTTGAAAATATATTTTATCATTTATGTCTCATTAACATTTTAAAAATATAATTCGAAAGAAATTTGAATGTCCTATTTTAAGAATCCCTTACATTGACTTCATCATCTCTCTCCTCATGCCCTGGGAAGGGCTTCTTGCCTCAGTGGCCAAAAATTAAGTGAATAATGAAGACTTAGCAACAGATTCAATAGGAATCCTGGCTGGGTCCTAAGGTTCCCATAACTTGAAGAAGAGCTACCCCTTCTCTCTGTACTCATATTTTTCTCTGCACAGAAATGGCCTGGAGGACATCCCAGAGAGACTACAAGAATCCACAAAACTTTTAGAGTATTTTATCCCACTGTGCCTTATGCTATAAAAGATTCATAGTTCAGGTCAGAGAAGTTCTGTATCTACCAATACTTCACAGCTATAGTGATTGGAACATTGTGGAAACCCCTTTAAAAAAAGGCACATTCTAAGCACTTTGTTAGTATCCTCCTCTTACTATTAATGTGTGTGTGTGTGTGTGTGTGTGTGTGTGTGTGTGTGTGTTTTAAGTTTCTTTTATGTTTTTTCTTTTGTTTTAGTAATCTCCACACCCATCGTGGGGCTGAAACTCACAACCTGGAGATCAAGAGTCACACACTCTTGTGACTGAGCCAGCTAGGCGTCCTTAATCTAGTGTTTCTGTGACAATTATAGTTACCCTTCTAGTCTTACAATGATGCTACCCTACAGAATTTTGAACATCAAAATTTGGCCCATGAGTCCACTGCAGGACCTGGGAGGTTTTCCTCACCAGTGCTGAGCCCAAGGCAACATTCCGCGTGAATAATTTCATGGTGCTCTCAGAAGCACCACAGGAGTCGTGAGAACTGCCCCCTCCTCAGGTACCTCTGAACCCAGAAAATATTATGGCATTCAGTCTACAAACTAGGCCCAGAGATCTTGAAGGTTTTCATTGGAGGCCTTGGGCAGCAATGCAAACAAGGGCAAACCTGGAGAACAACTCTCTGCCATCATACTGTCACCTCTGAGGCACACGAAGCTTGGGATCCCAACAACGGGCTATTCTTTGTGTTTGTAAAACCCAGCTGTTTTTCAAATCATCCCATAGAGTGAACAGAACTCCAAGATTAAAGGTAGCTTAACCAATAAAGTCTCTATTATCATACAAACCAGAGCATTGGGAGGCAAGTTACTCCTGCATCGGTGACTTGATGGCTGGGAACCTCCATCACAGAAGTCACATGAAACCAATAATACCCCCAGAAAAGGCAGTCAGTCTATGTTGTCAAGTGAAGAACAGAGTCCACTGGGCCAAAATGGGTCAGGTACAAGGCACAGCTTATCAAAGAGAGAAAAAAAGAGTGAGTGCTGAGACTTCTCAGTAATCTCTGCTGGGAATGGAAACACCAAGGTTTCCTTCTCTGAACACACTGGATTGGGTGAAAGATGCATACTATAGGCACCTGCCAGGTAGTAGAGGTGAAATGGCTTTTTCCGCAGAAACCACCAGTGGCATAAATCTGGAAAGGCCATGGGCAGGTTAAAAAGTGCAATGCAGCTCCAACATACCTGGGATTTTTCTGTTTGGATGAGGTTCAATTCAGGCGGCACCGTCATTAGGGATCGCCCCCAAGTTTTGATATATGGAACAAAAAATTGTACTTGCTTGCACATTAAAGGTGTTTTCACCCATGTGAAATTTGTGGTATGCAGAGAGTAAAGGCCTTGGGCTTCTGGCTTTCTTACATTCATTGCATTTGTAAGACCTTGATGTGGTGTGAACTCCCCTATGTTTCATAAGGCTGGAATTTTTATTTTTTATGTATTTTATTTATTTATTTTTAATGTTTATTTTTGAAAGAGAGAGAGAGAGAGAGAGAGAGAGAGAGAGAGAGCACAAGTGGGGGAGGGGCAGAGAGCGAGGGAGACACAGAATCCAAAGCAGCTCCAGGCTCTGAGCTGTCAGCACAGAGCCCAATGCAGGGCTCAAACCCACAAACTGGGAGATCATGAGGAGCCAAAGTCAGATGCTTAACCAACTGAGCCACCCAGGTGCCCCGAGGCTGGTGTTTTTAGTAGGGGATTTCCCACATACAATGCACTCATAAAGTCTTTCTCCAGTGTATGCATTTTGGTATTTTAGGAGCTTGAAACCGTAGGTATAGAATTGCACACATTCCTCAAACTATAAGGTTATTTTCCAGTGTGAATTTTCTGATGTGTGGTGATGGTAGAGCTTTGACTAAAGGATTTCTCACATTCACTGCACTGATAAGGCTTTTCTCCAGTGTGAATCCTCTGATGTTGAAGGAGCACAAAATTTTGATGAAATGATTTCCCACATTCGCTGCATTCATAAGGCCTTTGCCCAGTGTGAACTCTCAGATGGTAAAGGAAAAAGAGCTTTTCTCAAAAGATTTCCCACACTCATTGCACTCATAGGGCCTTTCTCCAATCAATTTTCTGATGTGTAATGAGGCTGGATATATGTCTAAATGATTTCTCATATTCATTGCACCAATAAGGTTTTTCTGTAGTGTGAACCCTCTGGTGTTGATGGAGCACAATGTTTTGGCAAAATGATTTCCCACATTTGCTGCATTCGTAAGGCCTCTCTCCACTGTGAACTCTCTAATGTTGAAGGAGTGCAGAGCTTTTCTTAAAGGATTTCCCACTTTCACTGCACTCATAAGGCCTTTCTCCAGTGTGAACTCTCTGATGTGTAATGAGGCTGGACATATATCTAAAGGATTTCCCACATTCACTACATTCATAAGGCCTTTCGGCAGTATGAACTCTTCTATGTTGAAGGAGTGCAGAGCTTTGATGAAAAGATTTCCTGCATTCATAGCACTCATAATGTCTTACTTCAGTGTGAATTCTCTGATGTTGAATGAGATTAGAGTTTTGGCTAAAAGATCTCCCACATTCACTACACTCATAAGACCTTTCTCCAGTGTGAACTCTCTGATGTCTAATGAGGTAGGAGACTTCGCTAAAGGATTTCACGCATTCATTGCAAATACAACATCTTTCTCCAGGGCGGGTGTCTGGCACTAAACAAGTGTGCATTTGCAGCTTAAAGTTTTTGTGGTCTTCCCTGTTGTAATGAGTATTTTCCTTTGTAGAGGCATCCTCACACTTGATTCCACTATCTGACTTCTCCCTGGTGTGTGTGGCCTGTTGATAAAATCCTGAGTCATCCAGGAAGTCCTTCCCAGCCTCCCTGAAGGTGAAGGGCTTCCCTGACACACAGAATTTGCAGTTGTTCACAAATAAGGCTCTCCTTACATTGCTTCTCAATAGTTTCTCTCCAATATCTGCTTTTCGTGCTGATAAAGGTTTGCTCTGAAATAAAATAGTTCCTCACATGCTGCATATATGCATAATTTCTGCCTGTGATGTGTTCCCTGGTACTCAGCCAAGTGAAAAATGTCATTCAAGATCAAGCCACATATCTCACAAGGGTTGGCCTTCTGAGGAGACAGACCTGCCTTGACAGGCCGGATCTGTGAACCCCCTTGATCTGAAATATGCTGCTCAGAAGGTCCTTCCTCATCCTCTACTCCATGCCAACCACCTGAAAGCAGAGAAACGCTGGTGAAGTACATGTTGACCTTGTGCAGGGAGATGGCATTATTACAAATGTATGTCTGACAAACCCAAGAATGAGTCCATAGGATTAACAGTAGGAGAAAGTGGTTGAGTTCAGGTTGAGGATGAGGCTGATTAGCAGTACTGGCCAACTGAAGATGACAGAATGCGGGAGGCCTTCCAAAGTGAAGGACAAAATCACGGGGTGACACAAAGAGAACAGGCAATGTCTACAGCCTATTCCTCTACAAACAACTTTCAGCAGGACCTTGCCTGCTGGTGACACATGAGTGCTACATGGAATGTGGTGTCCAGGCCCGTGAAAATCCAACTGCAACAGAGCCGCTATTGTTCAAAGTCTGAGAATGTGCATAGCTTATGACACAGAGGCCAATGTTGTACAAGACTGCAGATGGACCACGGTGAAAAAGCGTTGAGATGTGGAGTCCAGACAGGTGAGGATTATCCCTGAGAGGTGAGGAGTAAGAGCAGAAGTGACAAGTAGTAGAGTTGACAAGGTGGCTAAGTGTGAAGAATGGGTAAAGACAGGCCAAAATGAGGTATGGGTGCTTCTGCCCAAAGCAAGCAAACAGGTCTCTGGTGTGCTTTGTACACAGCCCTGATGCCATGCTTTCCCCTCCCCCAGGGTGCCGTTTCTTTGGACCAGGCTGTGTTCGAGTTCATCTTGCAGCAGTTAGATTCATTTCCATCCTGTGAACCTTTCCCCCACACCTCCTTGATGAGCAACTACACAGAACCTAGATGATTCAAATACTCAAGTCGGGCCAGATAAGCAGCCCTCACTGGCCAAAAATAATGCAGTACATTGTAGAGCACAAGTAGCAAAACTAAATATTACAAAAAGAACTTGCAAGAATAGCCCATGGTCCACATAAGTAATTACCAAGTCAGTGATGGCAATTTCTGGCACAAGAATGAAGAAATGTTAACTAGAGGAACGAAGTAGAACCTAGGGTGGCTTGGATCTGGAAAATTCACCTGGTGATGGAGAGGCAAACAAGATGGAATTGATGGCTGCAAGTTTCCTGATTCTGGGTCATCCCTGTGAGACTAGAAGGAAGAGGTGTTGGGTCTACTCAAGGAAGGAGAGGAGAGTGTTCATATCCCAGCCCTACCAACCACAGCACCTATTCAGGGAACTAGGAAAGGAGGCAGTGCCCAGGGTCCTGATGTGAAAAGGGCTGACTTGCCAATGGATAAAGGGTAAGGGGTATGTTTAGGGACCTTACCAAGTGAGATCACAAGTGCCACGTTCTCCAGCATCACATCATGGTACAGGCGTCTCTGAGCCTTAGCAAGGAGACCCGATTCTTCCCAGGAGAAGTACACGGCCACATCCTGGAAGGTCACACTGACCTGTCATGATTGGGAAAACTGAAACCACAAATACCAACTTTCTTGAAGACCTGTAGTCCATTCTCCCATATGTCTATCCTATGCCCATCCTCCTCCCAATTTCCCCAACTCAGAGAAGAAACTAGGCCCTTGGCACTACTGGTGCTGTTGTCTACTTATGGGACGACTGATTACTACTAGGCCCAGCCATCAGCAACAAGAAGCAGGTGGACAAATATACCTAAACCGTGAACCTGGCATAGAGGCATTCAACACCCCCTGTCAGGCGATTTTCGGGTAATGCACAAGCCGGCCCCTCACCTGCAGCACACTCCCGCAGCCCGTCACGCCGGCGCTCAGACATGGGGTCCCCGCCGACGAGCGCCTCCCTGGCCCGGACCCATGGGGTTGGGGACAGGGACGCGACCAGACGCCCCGTGCTCGGGCCTTCAGAGTCCGGCTGGGAGGAGGGCCCGAGGGCAGCGCGTTTACCTGAGCCGGGTACCTGGGCGGGCCGCCGCCAACGGACTCTGTGGGTGGACTGAACACCCGGGCGGGAGGCCACTATCCCGCCCCGGCGCGGAGCGCCTCCTCCAGCGACTCCTCGGTTCCATCACCGTCTCGACCCTGCGTAGACGCAACTGGAACAGGAGGAACCAAAATAACCGCCACGCCCCTTTGTGCTCAAAAGGAAACTCCTGTTACCTTCACAGGCTCAGCGACGCCCTCGTCGACGCGTGGCTTTCTGGGAAATGTATTTTGCCCTGTCCATGGCTGAGATTAGGAATTCACCAGATTCCAGGAGAAAAGTCTTACATCCATGGCGAGGGGCACTGGGCAATGGCGGGCCCCTGTCCAAGGGACATTATGAAAATGGCTAGAGAAAGAGAAGATATCAGGCACTTTTCTCGCTTTGATATATAGACTGCACTTAAGGGTAAAAAAGTCGAAAATGAAGAAAATGTCTTTATAGATGATTCCTAGGTCATAAATGTATAAGTCCTGATAAAAATAGGCAGAATACAGACATGCCTTGACAGGTCATGAAATAATGGATTCAACCAAGATCATCAGGCAATTACTTTTGCCAAAAAACTTCTAACAACAACTGGCACAATAGATAACAGTCCAGTAAGCAAACCTGATAGTGGATGAAGACACCTAGTAACAGTTGCACCCACCGTGCAAAGTTAACATCGCAAAACAGAGACACTCAAGACTTCAGAGCATCTGTTCGTGATTAAAGTCAGAAGTCCCAGCCCTGCCTATGGAGCCCTGCCTGTGGCCAAAGTTAATCTGGGTTTGATTTATGCCTGTGGTTCTAATTCTACATTATTTGGAAGCAATGTGATGATGAGACAGGGGAACTGAAGGGACCCCATAAAGGACTGCTTTTTGCTCCTTTTCCTGCTTCTGTTCTTGCTAGGACTTGCACCCCCACCCTGCACATGCCTTATACTACTTATAATGTATGTCCTCCTCAGACAAGGACAAGAAGTTCATGATTACTTTTGAGTTCCAAAGAAGTGACTGGGTGGGGTCATTATGTGTTTTCCAAGACCACTGACTCCAGATACCATGACACGGAGATCCCAGGCTCCAGGGCATAAGTGATTTCTGATCACTTTCTGGATGCTGTTTTGACCAATTCCTGGATGCCTGAGAGGACACATGCACCAGACCACTGTCCTCAAAAAAATCCTCATCCCCCACAAAAAACAAGACTCCCTCTCCTCTTCTGAATCTCCCAGATGCTCTGTATCTGCATTCTATGTCTTTAATAAACTGCTCTCATTTCATCCTGGCTAGTGGTTAATTTCTATTCTACAGGAAGCCAAGGAGTCTCTTGACTGCTCCTGTAGGATATCTTCTGGGTCCTTGGGCCCACCCAGCCTGCATCAAGGACATTGAAGAGATGCAATTACATTAGAGAACGTGGGAACTTAATGCCAAATGACCTAGTTATACCATCATACATATGGCAAATATAACACAAGAATGTAGTACAAACTTTTGAAGTAAAAGAGAAGATTCTAATATAAACATAAAATGTGAGTATATTGTTTATGATTTTAAAAATATCAATTATAAAAAACAACTTTTTGAAAAAGTGGGAAAATTGAATCATGACTATAAGTTACTGGCATTTTTTGTTTTAGTGTGAAAATGCTACTGTAATTATAATGAAAGAGAACTTGTACTTTACAGACATTGGAAAGACTTATAAATGAAATGATCTATCTGGCATTTTTGGTGGTATAAGATTAGGAACGTATTAGGAATTATATTACAGTAATTGAGGAAGTACATATTCATACTGAAAGTTGACATATGAAAGCTGAGAATCCTTTTAAAATCACATGAAAAGTTATAATTAACAAGAAATTATAGGTATTCCTACATATAATGAAAGTTAAAAATCAATAGCAGTCCTGTCAGAAGCTTTCTCCTATTTAAAAATTTAAAACAAACATCTTACTGAAATACAAAAGGTTGAAGAACATCAACAACACTCACCTGGATTTAAAAAAAAATTTTTAAAGTAGTCTCCACACCCAACATGGGGCTTGAACTCACCACCCTGAGATAAAGAGTTTCATGCTCTACCAACTGAGCCAGCCATGGGCCCCTAAATTCCCCTTCTTGTTCTAATTTCACCATTAAAGAATATGCCCATAAAACTCTAGGTCCCCATCTTCCAATTCAATAAAAACAGAACCCCAGGCCCATTCTCTCTGCTCCCCCTCTTTGCCTCCCCCCACCCGCCCCACCATTTCTCTCTCCCTACAGCAAACTTGCTCTGTGGCCCCAAGTGTGCCATGTGCTTTTCAGGGCCTGTAAGTAATCTTGTCTCTTTCAAAGTTTCCTGATGGTTATCACTGAGGGTGTTTTACAATCATAATAAGAATCACAAGGGTCATTCCAGACATTATATTGGTTATTGACAGGCTGAGACTGGCATAAAACACATGGCTACTATCACCATTTTTGCCATGTTTTCAGGTGTATGTAAACACATATTACCCTATTACTGTGGTGGGAAAATAGCCCTAACTGCTGATTTTTGGTGGTGTATTGAAAACAGCTGAACATAAAACACTTTAGGCATCCTGACAGTGTCAATGAAGAATGCAGGACAAAGATCTCTGAAGGTAGGATATTTCCTATATATACACAACTCCTTGAAACCCCACTAATTAAGACAGGGCAGTTGTTCATTGAAAATATATGCGAGGGGCGCCTGGGTGGCGCAGTCGGTTAAGCGTCCGACTTCAGCCAGGTCACGATCTCGCGGTCCGTGAGTTCGAGCCCCGCGTCAGGCTCTGGGCTGATGGCTCGGAGCCTGGAGCCTGTTTCCGATTCTGTGTCTCCCTCTCTCTGCCCCTCCCCCGTTCATGCTCTGTCTCTCTCTGTCCCAAAAATAAATAAACGTTGAAAAAAAATTAAAAAAAAAAAAGAATATATATATGCGAGAAGAATGAATTACCGTGACAACATAGTTTTGCTATTGATTTTTACCATTCTAACGTCCTCTAAATATCCTCTTTCTCTCTCCCTCCAACTGTTCCATGTTTCCAGGAGAGAAAAAAAGAATCAAAACTTGTAGACAAAGCTTTGACTGTGGTCAGGATTTCAATACAGACATGTGCTCAGCTTCATTCCTTTGTTTCTCATACTTCAGTACTCAGAAATTTTTTCAGCCATAATCTCAACTCCCTGTTCAGAAACCTACCCCAAAATATCACGTGAAATAGTGATTACTTCACAGGAGGATATGTGAGACACCTCATGGTGTCTCAAACATTTGACAATGACAGACCCTGAAATGACCTTGAAATGGTTACATTCCTTTTCGACTGGTCTCAGATCTTAAAAGCAATTCTATGTATCTTAGGATATAGAGTAAAAAATACTATCTGGAAAAAAATGTCCCTTGCTGGGCTGGTACAATCACCAATTGATTATACAAGCTGGAGAAAACTTTCCTGAGGAAATCTGTCCACTGGCTTCACAGCTGCTCAACATCCCTTTTTTTCCCTTCCACTCAGTGGCCCTGTCTGGTCTTTTCTCTCTTGTCCCTGACCAGAACTGAAGTTCACAAAACTGATCCTAAAGCTTCGTTGTGTATGTATTTAAAAAGCAGCCGGGTGATACTTATTAGCTCCCACATATGAGTGGACAGAGAGATAAGGTGTGGTGTTGTGTCCTTTTGGTTTTGTGGCTTTGGGGAACATCTGAAATAACGTCTACAAACATTTCTGTAATCGGTCCGGAGTACACTCCACGGAATCCGGGTCCTGCCCCTTCCTCGAAGAGAGCGGGTACCATTTACCACGCCCTTCGCTGTGGCCCTTTGCTTTTGCCAGGAACCTCAGCCCAGGACCATTTGTCTGGACCTAAGGCTCAGGGGAAACTACATTACCCAGAAGCCTGCTCGCCGCACGTCCAATGAAGGCCCGGGAGAGCTGCGTTTTCGTGCGTGAGAAAGGCGACTGGGCGGGCCTGGCATCCTCCTTGCAATCGGCATTTTCTCACTTTTTGTTAGGATCTACACAAGCCGGGGCCTTTGAATGCTTGGTTAGGCCCGAGGCGGAGGCGTTGTCCTCGTTTCGTGGAGACGAATCCGAGGCTCGGCGTTGGCGACGCTTACCGTGGCCCTGCCGCTGGGGTGAGACTTGGGACAGCTGTGGTTGCGTCCCCGACCTAGAGCCGGCGTCTCCCTCCCCGCCCACAGAGTCCGATGGCTGCGGCTGCGCCCGGGTACCCGGCTCAGGTAAACGCGCGACCCCCGGGCCCTCCCCGCCCTCCCCCACCCAGACCCTCCAGGCCCGAGCGCGGGGCGCCTGGTCGCGTCCCTGCAGCCCGAGTCCCGGTGTCCGGGCCGGGGAGGCGCTCGCGGGCGGCGGCCCAGTGTCTGAGCGCCGGCGTGACGGGGTGCGGGAGCTGGCTGTAGGGGAGGGGCCGGCTGGTGCAAGGCCTGGGCGGGACTGAGACGGAGGAAAACCGGAGTCTGGGGTCTTACGTCTGCAGTGTGCAGAGTGTGAGGGCTCACGCCTTGGGTGAGAAGTTGCACTCATTGTGAGGACTCTGGGAGCCATCAGATTTTGAGTAGAAGGACTGGGGGGGGGGGGGGGCCGGGCTTCAAAAGTAGCCCCATTTTTTTGCGCGGAGCAAAAATTAGATTAGGGCGGGCGGGGAATATGAATTCCTGGAGACCAGTAAGTACGTAGTGTACCGGGCTCCCAAAAGTGTTTTAACGATGGGTGAACCAGAGTAGTGCCAGAGGAAAGGGAAGAAGTGGTCGGATTCTGGATAGATTTTAAGGTTAGAACCAACACTATTTACTGCTGCAACCGAAGTGGCAGTGATTGAGAGTAAGGAGTGAAAAACTAACTTTTTAATTTTTGCTGTTCTATTGTTTTTCACGGACGTCTTGAAAATGGAAATCAAGGGGCGCCTGGGTGGCGCAGTCGGTTAAGCATCCGACTTCAGCCAGGTCACGATCTCGCGGTCTGTGAGTTCGAGCCCCGCGTCAGGCTCTGGGCTGATGGCTCAGAGCCTGGAGCCTGTTTCCGATTCTGTGTCTCCCTCTCTCTCTGCCCCTCCCCCGTTCATGCTCTGTCTCTCTCTGTCCCAAAAATAAATAAACGTTGAAAAAAAAAATTAAAAAAAAAAAAAGAAAATGGAAATCAATAAGTCAAAGTAGGAAGGTTTCAAGGAGATCAGAAGTTGAATTTTGGACATGGTTGATTGTGAGATGTGTCAGTTTGGAGGTGTCACATGGGGTTTGGGGATGGAAGCTTTGGGGTTGTGGGAGAATGGGCTGGGTTGGAGATGTCCACGGTGAGGATGGTGATCTGGGCTAGGTCAAGGCCTGGAGATCAGAATTAGGGGTAGAAGTCTTAAGTATGGTATTGTATTGTATTGTATTGTATTGTATTGTATTGTATTGTATTGTATTTTTTAAGATTTTATTTTTTTTTTAATTTTTTTTAAACGTTTATTTATTTTTGAGACAGGGAGAAACAGAGCATGAACAGGGGAGGGTCAGAGAGAGGGAGACACAGAATATGAAGCAGGCTCCAGGCCCTGAGCTGTCAGCACAGAGCCCGACGCGGGGCTAGAACTCACCGACCGCGAGATCACGACCTGAGCCGAAGTCGGCCGCCCAACCGTCTGAGCCACCCAGGCGCCCCTTAAGATTTTAAAGTTATCTCTACACCCAACGTAGGGCTTGAATTTACAACCCCGAGATCAAAAGTTGTGCACTTCACTGAAGGAGCCAGCCAGGCACCCCTTAAGTGTGTTTATTTTTAAAAGTTTTGTTTTTTGTTTTGTTTTGTTTTGTTTTGTTTTGTTTTGTTTTGTTTAGGTGCACCTGGGTGGCTCAGTCAGTTAAGCCTCCGACTTTGGCTCAGGTCGTGATCTTGTGGTTCACAAGTTCAAGCCCCACATCATGCTCTCTGCTAACAGCTCAGATCCTGGAGCCTGTTTCAGATTTTGAGTCTCCCTCTCTCTCTGCCCCTTCCCCACTTGGCGCTGTCTCTCCCTCTCTCTCTTACTCTCTCTCTCTCTCTCTGTCTGAAAAATAAATAAAAAACATTTTTTTAAAAAGTGTGTTTTCTTTAAGTTCATTTTATTTATTTTGAGACAGAGAGAGAAAGCACAAGTTGGGGAGGGGCAAGGAGAGAGGAAGAGAGAATCCCAAGCAGGCTCTATGCTGTCAGGGAGGAGCCTGATGCAGGCTCAAACTCACCAACCGTGAGATCATGACCTGAGCACAAGTCAGACGCTCAACCAACTGAGCCACTCAGATGCCTCATGTCAGACTGTATTAAATGCATTGGGAAAACTCCATACAGTCTGTTATAAAAGATCCCTCATTACTGAAATAGAGATAAGCTAAAAGGAATGGAGTGGAATAAGATATGAATACTAATAAGAAAGTTGGAGTGATTAATATAAGAAATGGTGAAGTTCAAAAAATATTAAAAATTTAAAAAAATGGTAAACTTCCGGGAAAGTAATATTACCAAAGATAACATAGAGATATTTTACAGTATCAAACAAGTAATTTAATCAAGAAAATACAAGAATGGTAACGTACATAAGAACAGACCTTCAAAAATTCTTTTAAAATATTTTTATTTATTTTATTTTTTAAACTAATCTCTGCACCCAACATGAGGCTTGAACTCATGACCCCAAGATCAGGGGTCTACCAACTGAGCTAGCCAAGTGTCCCCCAAAATTATTTTAATAATTAGTAGAATACACACAAAAACAGTAAGGATATGGAAAACACAACATCTCAGCTAACTTGATTCAATAGATATGTATAAAAGATTGCTCCAGGGGCACCTTGGTGGTCCAGTTAAGTGTCCAACTCTTGATTCAGCTCAGGTCATGATCTCATAGTTGTAGGATTGAGCCGCACATCGGGCTCTGTGCTGGAGCTAGAAAAAGAAGAACAAACAGAACCCCAAACCAGTAGAAGGAAAGAAATAATAAAGATTAGAGCAGAAATAAAATAGAAACTTAAAACATAATAGAACAGATCAATGAAATTAAAAGGTGGTTCTTTGGAAAGATCAACAATACTGATAAACCTTTAGCCACACTCCTCAAAAATTAATAAAAATTAAAAATAGAGGGGTGCCTGGGTGGCTCAGAGTGCAAGCCGTGTGTCGATCTCTGTGCTGACAGCCCAGAGACTAGAGCCTGCTTCAGATTCTGTGCCTCCCTCTCCCTCTGCTCCTGTCCTGCTCATGCTGTGTCTCTCTCTCTCTGTGTCTCTCAAAAATAAATAAGCATTAAAAATTTTTTTTAATTAAAAATAGAAGACTCCAACAGAAGCAGAAATGAAAGAGGAGAAATAACCAACACCACAAATACAAAGGATTGTAGGAATATTATGAAACATTATATGCCAACAAATAGGACAACCTAGAGGAAATAGATAAATTACTAGGATCTTATAACCTCCTAAAACTAAATCAGGAAGAAGTAGAAAATTTAAACAGACTTATTACTAGCAATGCAATTGAATGAGTAATCAAAAATCTCCCAACAAAGGAAAGGCCAGGACCAGATGGCTTCACAGGTGAATCCTACCAAACATTGAAAGAAGAGTTAATACTTATTCTTCTCAAACTATTCCAAAAAATAGAGGAAAGAAAACTTCCAGATTCATTTTACAAGGCTAGTATTATCCTGGCACCAAAACCAGATGAAGAGACTAC
>NW_024412774.1:648503-678140 GCF_014898765.1 Herpailurus yagouaroundi
AAAAAAAAAAAAAAAAAAAAAAAAAAAAAAAAAAGAGAGAGAGAGAGAGAGAGAGAGAGAGAGAGAGAGAGGGAGACTACAGGCCAATATCTGATGAACATAGATGTAAAAATTTTCAACAAAATATTAGCAAATGGAATCAAACCAAACATTACAAAAATAATTCACTACAATCAAGTGGGATTTATTCCTGGTATACAAGGGTGAGTTCAGTATTCACAAATCAATCAATGTGGTACGTTACCTGAACAAGAGAAAGAATAAAAACCGCATGATCACTTGAGTAGATATAGAGAAAGCTTTTGTCAAAATACAACATCCATTCATTTTTTAAAAGTTTTTCTAATTTATTTAAGTGATCTCTACACCAAATGTGGGACTTGAACTCATGACCCCAAGATCAAGAGTCACATGTTCTTCCAACTGAGCCAGTCATGTGGCCCATACAACATCCATTTATGATAAAACTCTCAACAAAGTAGGTTTAGAGGAAATATACTTCAACTTGATAAAGGCCATATATGAAGAACCACAGCTACCCTCATGCTCAATGGTGACAAACAGAGCTTTCTCCCTAAGATCAGGAGATAGACAAGGACATCACTGTCACCACTTTTATTCAACATAGTACTGGAAGTCCTAACCATAACAATCAGACAACAAAAGGAAATGAAAGGAATCCAAATTGGTAAGGAAGAAGAAGTAAAACTTTCACTATTTGCAGATGACATAATACTTTATATAGAAAACCTGAAATACTCCACCAGAAAATTCTAAAATTAATAAATGAATTCGGTAAGGTCACAGGATACAAATTAGTAGCATTTTGGTGAGTCTAGGTGGTACAGTTAGTTAAGCATCCAACTCTTGGTTTCTGCTCAGGTCATGATGTCTTGTTTTCATGGGTTTGAGCCCCACATTGGGGTAGCACTCACAGTGCAGAGCCTGCTTGGAATTCTCTGTCTCCCTCACTCTCTGCCCCTCCCCCACTTGCACTGTCTCTGACTGTTTCAAAATAAATAAACGATTAAAAAAGTCAGTTACACTTTTACCTACTTTTTTTAAAGTTTATTTATTTATTTTGAGAGCGTGAGTGCAAGAGAGGAAGAAACAGAGAGAAGGAGAGACAGAATCCCACGTAGGTTCCACACTGTCAGTGCATAGCCTGACGGACTTGAACTCACAAACCATGAGATCATGACCTGAGCGAAGATCAGGAATCTGGTGCTTAACCAACTGGGCCACCCAAGGGCCCCTCAGTTACATTTTTATTCACTAATAATGAATTAGCAGAAAGAGAAATTAAGAAAACAATCCCGTTTATAATTGCACCAAAAATAATAACATGCCTAGGGATAAACTTAACCAAAGAGGCGAAAGACTGTACTATGAAAACTATAAAACATTGATGAAAGAAAGTGAAGATAACTGAAACAAATGGAAAGATATTCCATGCTCATGAATTGGGAGAGCAAATATTGTTAAAATGTCCATATTACCTAAGCAAACTACACATTTAATGCAATCCCTATTAAAATACCAACAGCATTTTTCACAGAACTAGAACAAATAATCCTAAAATATGTATGGAACTACAAAAAACTCCAAATAGCCAAAGCTATCCTGAGAAAGAACAAAACTGGAGATATTACAATCCAATTTTCAAGATATACTACAAAGCTCTAGTAATCAAAACAATATAGTAATGACAGAAAACAGACACATAGATCAGTGGAACAGAACAGAGAGCTCAGAAGTAAACCCACCATTATATGGTCAATTGATCTTCAACAAAAGAAGCAAAAATATCCAGTGAGAAAGATAGTCTCTTTAATAAGTGGTGTTGGGAAAACTGGGCAGCTACATGCAAAACCATGAAACTGGATCACTTTCTTACATCATACACAAAAATAAAATGGATGAAAAACCTTAATGGAAGACCTGAAACTATAAAAATCCTAGAAGAGAGCAGAGACAGTAATTTCTGTCTATGGCCATAGCAACATTTTTCTAGATATGTCTCCTAATCAAGGGAAACAACAGCAAAAATAAAATATTGTGGCTACATCCAAAGAAAAGTTTCTGCAGAGCAAATGAAATGATAAAACAAAAAGACCACCCCTACTGAATGGGAGAAAGTATTTGCAAATGATATATCTGATAAAGTGTTAGTATCTAAAATATATACAGAACTTTTACAACTCAACACCAAAAATACCCAAAGAATTTAGTTCAAAAATGGGCAGAAGATGTGAACAGATAATTCTCCAAAGGCGGCATCCCAATGGCCAACAGACCTGTCAAAAGATGCTCAATATCACTTATTATCAGGGAAATGAAAATCAAAACCACAATGAGGGGTGCCTTGGTGGCTCATCTGGTTGAGCGTCTGACTCTTGATTTTGGCTCAGGTCATGATCTCACAGTTCGTTGAGTTCGAGCCCGACATGGCAGTGCAGAGCCTGCTTGGGATTCTCTCTTTCACTGTCTCTGCCCCTCCATTGCTTGCTCTCCTGCTTTCTTAAAAATAAGTAAATTAGACACACACACACACACACACACACACACACACACACACACACAATGAACCTTACACCTGTTGGAATGGCTAAAATAAAAAACACAAGAAACAACAAGTATTGGTGAGGATATGGAAAAAAAGGATCCCTTGTGCACTTTTGGTGGGAATGCAAGCTGGCAAGATGGTATGTATATCCAAAGCAATATTTTTCAGTGATAAAAAAAGATGAAATCTTGCCACATGCAATAATGTGGATGGACCTAGAGGGTGTAATGCTAAGTGAAAATTGGTCAGAGAAAGACAAATATCCTATGATTTCACTTGTATGTGAAATTTAAGAAAGAAAGTAGATGAACAAGGAAAAAAAATGAAACAAAACAAGATTTTTATTTACTTTATTATTATTATTTTTTTTAATGTTTATTTTTTTGACAGAGAGAAAGAGACAGAGCATGAGCGGGGGAGTGGCAGAGAGAGAGGGAGACACAGAATCTGAAACAGGCTCCAGGCCCTGAGCTGTCAGCACAGAGCCTGACGCAGGGCTCGAACTCACAGACCGCAAGATCACGACCTGAGCCGAAGTCAGATGCTCAACCGACTGAGCCACCCAGGCGCCCCAACAAGATTTTTAAATATAGAGAACAAACTGGTGGTTACCAGAGGGGAGGTGGGTCGGAGATGAATGGAAAAGATGAAGGGGAATAAGAGTACACTGATCATGATGAGCACTGAATAACACGTAGAATTGTTGAATCAATATATTGTCCACCTGAAATTAATATAACACTGTATGTTAATTATACTGGAAACAAGAAAATCAAGAGAGGATATCTCCAATGTCTAAAATTGTGAAGGGATCAATGCATAGTCCATACAAAGAAATAGCATTAATCAGAGCAAGAAATAAGACTCCAGTCTAAATTTCTTTTTTTTTTTTAACGTTTATTTATTTTTGACACAGAGAGACACAGAGCATGAAGGGGGGAGGGGCAGAGAGAGAAGGAGACACAGAATCGGAAGCAGGCTCCAGGCTCCGAGCCATCAGCCCAGAGCCTGACGCGGGGCTCGAACTCACGGACCGCAAGATCGTGACCTGGCTGAAGTCGGACACTTAACCGACTACGCCACCCAGGCGCCCCAAGACTCCAGTCTAAATGCCCAAATTATGAGCGGTCAGTAGAAGTGGGTACCCAAGTGGCTATCAGGCATGTGAAAAGTATACAAACACATTTTAGTTTAGAAATTAATACCAAATACAACTGTCTTACAGAACACATAATAGAATATAAAGAGAATTCTAAGTCATCTGAAAAGTATACTAGAACTAACCTCATGAATATAGATACAAATAACATTAAGACTATATTAACAAAGTTCAGCAATGTATAAAATGTACTATACACCATAACCAAGAGAGATGTATTCCAGTGATGCCAGGCTGCTTTAATATTAGCAAAACATTATGTTATCTAACATATTAAACAGGTCAAGGAAAAATTATCATATCAATTGGTACAAAAAATTCACTGGCATAAGTAAATGTAAAGTGCTGTGTACAGGTTCTCTCCCTTTACATATATGTATGAATACACATATGAAGTGTAGACAGATGTAAGTGAACTATAGTCTATATGTCAACAATGCATAGAACACAAAAATTGAATGATGAAATTGTTGCAGGTCAATTCTATAGCATCAAATAATAAAATTCTTAGGAATCAGAATAATATGTTTAAGTTACTTCATTACATTCATTAACAAAAATTTTTTTAATGTTTATTTATTTTGGGGAGAGGGAGAGACTGAGTGTGAGCAGGGGAGGGGCAGAGAGAGTGGGAGACACAGAATCCAAAGCAGGCACCAGGCTCTGAACTGTCAGCACAGAGGCCAATGTGGGGCTGAACCCACAAACAGCGAGCTCATGACCTGAGCCCATGTTGGATCCTTAACCCTGACTGAGCTATTCATGCGCCCCACATTACATTCATTTTTAAATATTTTTTTGAAAGCTACAAAGTTATTTGAATATTACTGAAAACTTGGTTGTTGAAACCTACAAAACTCTTCTGCTGAGAGAAATTAAAGGTGTCCTAAATAAATGGTATGACATTTTCCATAGAATTCATTGGCTTCACTTTTTCTCCCTAGAAGTGTACAGTACCCTGTTTGGTCTTCAGTATCAAGGGACGTTGTCCTGTTGGGACACTGAACCTGGTGGGTATGAGTCAGGAATTCAGTGTGAGCTTCCACTGAATACACAGATCCATGTGAGACCCAGTTTACCTGAGGGTGGTTGGGGACAGGAGATGAGCACCTGGAACCCTCTGAATCAAGGGTGCAGGTTAAGAAGATGTGGATGGTCAGGAGTCACTTTCTTTCCTCCAGTGGGAAGGGTCTGAAGTGCTGTTGGGAGAATGACCAGAGGATAGCATGTAATTCCCCAGGTAATAAATAGTTCCAATCACCATATGTTTTGTATACTAGTATTTCCCCACTTCAGAAATGAGGAAGTGGAGGCTTAGAGAGGTGAGGCCATGCTCAAGGAATCATAATCAATAATGGAGTTACTTACTGCAAACCCAGGTTAGCTTTCCTCTAGAGCTGAGGCCCTGAAGTTAGATGCCATCTGGCAGATTCCATTGCCAATTGGAACCTAAACACTGTGTGATTGGTTGTAATTCAAGTTCAAAGTTTATGAATTTGAACAGAAGATACTGAAGAAATGTACTACAAAATTTGAAATGATGTCCACCCTAAGCTACAATTCAGTCCTGAGGAAAAACATTTTTTTAACTTAAAAAAAAAATTTTTTTTAACGTTTTATTTATTTTTGAGACAGAGAGAGACAGAGCATGAACGGGGGAGGGACAGAGAGAGAGGGAGACACAGAATCGGAAGCAGGCTCCAGGCTCTGAGCCATCAGCCCAGAGCCCGACGCGGGGCTCAAACGCACGGACCGCGAGATCGTGACCTGAGCCGAAGTCGGACGCCCAACTGACTGAGCCACCCAGGCGCCCCTTAACTTTTTTTTTTTAATGTTTATTTGTTTTTGAGAGAGACAGAGACAGGCCGTGAGTGGGGGAGGGGCAGAGAGAGAGGGAGACACAGAATCTGAAGCAGGCTCCAGGCCTTGAGCCCGTCAGCACAGAGCCCTATGTGGGACACGAACTCATGAATTCACGAACCATGAAATCATGACCTGAGCCGAAGTCGGATGCTTAACCGACTGAGTCACCCAGGTGCCCCGAAAAATATTTTTTAAATTGTAAATCTTGAATCCTCTTGCTTAGAAAAACATAACCTTAGTAGTGCAACAGGCTACCCAAAACACGCAGAAACGTATAGCATTCTGTATGTTTGATTGTTTTTTCTTAGAATAGTTTTGAATGTCACAGGTTGTACACACTGTTCTGTCCTTTAAAAATTTTAATCATTTCTATTAAGGCTACTTGTTGGTCTGGGGTATGTGTATTTGAATTTTGATAGATATGGTCTTTAAGTCTGCAAATGGGCAGCATGGACTCCTCTTCAGCCACATGGGTATATGAGAGCCCAGATTGGTGGTGATGAGGATTGTATCCAGCACTAAATGTGCACCTTGCACCATTTTAAGTGCTTTATACATAACTTCACCAATATATACAGACTGTTTTTTCCTGCCATTTTAATGAATGGAGCATTATGTGTGAGAAGCATTTAAACAACTGCACAGAGGTCTACCAGGGAGGTTTTGTCTTCATTTTTCATTTCACATCCTGGAGGTGAAACTGTTCCCCTTGCGTCCTAAATTAGGAGGGGTGAGGCTGGGATTTACGAATCCTGAACCTCCAGAATAGCCAGGGCCAGTTCATTCATGCTTAGGACATGGGACACCTGCTGTGGCTTGGGAGCAACTAGCAGACTTAGCACACAGTAGGCTCTCAATAAATGATTTTTTTGCCTTCCACCTCTGACCACCCTGGCTTCCTGTCCGAGCCCCATGGGGTGGTAGTCACTACAATACCCAGAAGGCTCTGCATCATGAGGTCGCAGCTCCCAGCCAATGATGGGCCAGGAGAGGAGGTCTTTTCCTGCCAGTGCTTCTGGTCACAGCAGAACTTCCAGAGTCATCCTCCTGGTGGCTAGTTTGGTTTTTTTTAAGGGAGGTCTGTGTGTGTGTGTGTTTCTTAATGTTTATTTTCAAGAGAGAGAGATTGACAGAGCAAGAGTGGGGGAGGGGCAGAGAGAGAGGGAGACCCAGAATCCGGAGTGGTCTCCAGGCTCTGAGCTGTCAGCACAGCGCCCGACACGGGGCTCAAACTTACGAACCATGAAATCATGACCTGAGCTGAAGTCAGATGCTTAACTGACTGAGCCACCCAGGTGCCCCAGATTGTATTTTCTGTTTGTTACTTTACTAAGGCCTGTTTTGTTTGAAGTGGATTGTGAGAAGAAAGGTAGGGAGTTAGAGGTGACTCAAAATTGTGAACATGCTGCACTATGAACTGAACTGGGGAAGTCAGTCGTAAAACTAATGTTCAGAGGATTGGGTGGAGATAAGGAAGTTGTGACTACTGAGGATAAAGCATGTGTATAATTGATGAAATAATGCCTCCCAAAGATGTCCATGTTCTAATCCCTTGAACTTCTGGATATGTTACCTCACGTATCACAAGGGACTTCGTGTATATGATTGAATTAAGTATATTAAAATGGAGAGATTATCCATTGGGCCCAGTGTAATCACAGAAGAATAGAGTCAAAGAAGATTTGAGGAAACAAACAGAGGTCAGAGTGATAACATATGTTGGCTTTGAAGACAGAGGAAAGGGCAAGGAGTCAAGGATTGCATGAGCTCTTGAGAAACTGGGAAAGTTAAGGAAACAGATTCTTCTGTAGAACTACCCAAAGGCACACAGTCCTGATTTTATCCTAGTGAGTGCTATTTTGGATTTATAGTCTCTAGAGTGGTAAGAAGATGAATTTGTGTTAAGCCACAGTATGGTAATGGTTTGTTACAGCAGCTATAGGAAACTAATACAACGTGCAGCAGAGAATTGGAAGAAGGCTGCAGGTACCTGAAATACGCATGGAGTTCTGGGTGCCTGAAATTGAAGGAAAGGTCCAGACTGAGAGGCCTTCAAAGCAGGAATGGGGGCTTTCCTTTGGCAATTGGGGCCACTTGAGGTTTGTTGCAAGATGGGATCCCGAATGTACTGCCAAGCATTCTCTCTCTGCTAGTTGCAGGGCAACATGTGAGGAGTCTGGTGTGGGCAAGAAGAGTGGTGCTAGGTGACTGAAGGTGTGTGTGGGGGTGTGGTCTGAGAAGTGACGTGCACGAGAGGGGAGAGTGTCAACTGATGGTCCTGCAGCCCTGTTACTGGGGGCTTCCGTGAGAGCAGTGAGTCTAGGTTTGTGTCTAGGAGGCATGATTTAGGGCACCCCAGAGGAACTGGCAGGCACATGGGGATGTGGCTGAGCCTGACATTGTTGTGGGTAGAGTGGGGATACTCAGTCAAGAGACTTTTCCTGGACCCTGCTGGCCATGTCATTGCAGGGCTGTGTGATCTCTGAGGACGTGTTTGTGTACTTCTCATGGGAAGAATGGATGCTCCTTGATGATTCTCAGAGACTTTTATATCAGGATGTGATGCTCGAGAACTTTGCACTTTTAGCCTCACTGGGTAAGGTCCACACACCAATCCCATCTTCTTTCTCTTTTTCGCCACGGACCACTGTGTCCTTCCCTGGTCAGATCACAGGCACTGCTTCCCTGCCAGGCTTCCTGGAGTAGGCGCTGTGGGTGCCAGGTCTGAGCCGTATGGAGTGTTCTCGCCTCTTAGCGACCCCATCCCGAAGCCACACAGCTAAGGCTTTGGGAGTCACAGCGCGTGGTTTGCCCCATGGATGCCTTTGTCTTGGGCATTTTCTGGGCTGGTGAATCTGTCTAGAACTATGGTATCTCTGTGCCTAAAGTTCCTCTCCCTTTTTCTAGGTGACATTTTCTGGGGCTTACTTATACCAGGAGTTTGCAGGACCTTTGTGCCTGCAAAACCTTCCTTCAAGGTTTTTCTTTTGGTGATAATTTTTTTTTTTGAACTTGTGGAGCATCATGGGATGAGTTGCTCTGGCCGGTAGTGGCCGCTCACCTGTCCTGTGTCTCCCTCAGGAATTGCACCCTCCACATCACGTTTAGTCGCACAACCAAAGCAAAGGGAAGATCCCTGGGTGCCTGACCAGGTGGATGTGACCCCAGCCACAGAAAGAGAGGCTCCGAAGGGACCTGGACCTGGTGAGTGCATGTGGGGGAGGGCCATGATATCAAGGTGGGGTTCAAACCCAGCAGAATTAATTTTGCACACCAGTGCTTGGTTTCAAGGCTGGTGGCCACACAGTATTCCCATCCTTCCCCGTTCTTGACGTCGTCGCTTATTTCCCATCTGACTTGAAGCCCCTTGCCGTCTCTCATTTGCCCCACACCTGGTCTTCTCCACTGCTCAGTCCACGTTGTTTTGCAGCGTTGACACTTAACGTGTCAGGGGATGGGCCCATACCCTTAAATAATCCTCGAGCACCAGCTATACACGTGTAAGTGGATCTTCCTGGGCCTGTGCGTGCCCTTCTGCCTAGCACTCCCCTGTCTCGTTAGCCAGATTCCTCCTGGAAGCCGTTTGCCGTACTCTGTGCACATATCCTTGTCTTCGGGGGGGCTTCCGTCATTCTGTGACCTTCAGAGACCCAGTTCTGTGTTTTCAGCCCATTTCTTAACCTGTCCCAACTTCCCTTGTCCTATAAACGGTCCTGCTGATGTGTTCCTATATGCGTCATACACTCATTTGTGATGGGGTTGCGCGTCCGCAGAGTCCAGCATGCGTGTCAGCAACGCTTCTCTGGTTTCAGGTTGTTGGTGTGCAGTGGAGGATAATGATACATCCTCTGTCTCCTCAGAAGGAGTGTCACGGGTCAGGACTCCTGAGGCAGGTGTGAAGACCCGCCCATGTGACAGCTCTGGCTCAGTGTTGAAGGAAATCTTATACCTGACTGAACGCCAGCAGGGAGAGGCCAGGCCGAAGCCGCCCGCACGGGGGGCACGTTGGAAGCAATGGTGGCTCAGTGCCAGCCTCCATCAGCACCAGAAGCAGCCCACTGGAGAGAGGCCCTTCCGAAGAGGTGAGGGCAGGACCTCCGTGAAAAGCTGCAGACCCTATGTGCCAGAGAAGACCTCCATGTGCACGGAGGGTAGGATGGACTTGCCAGCCCCCTCTGGCCTTCCTCAGCACCAAGTCCCCTGCATGCCTTTGAAGCCCTACAAGAGCACCGGGCTTGGCGGAGCCCTTCACACTGGACAGAGGCATCACAGGTGCACTGAATGTGGGAAAGTGTTCACCCGCAAAGACACGCTTAGGCGGCACCAGAGAATCCATAGTGGAGAAAGGCCTTATGAGTGCAGCCAGTGTGGGAAACTCTTTAGCCAAAGCTGTGACCTTTTCAAACACGAGACCATACACACTGGAGAAAGGCCGTATGAGTGCCGTGAATGTGGGAAATTTTTTAGACAAATCTCTGGACTCATTGAACATAGGCGAGTTCACACTGGCGAAAGACTCCATCAGTGCAGCAATTGTGGAAAATTCTTCAGTAGTAAGTCTAACCTCATTAGACACCAAGAAGTTCACACAGGAGCAAGGCCTTATGTATGCAGCACATGCGGGAAAGAGTTCAGCCGCAAACACACGCTCCTTCTGCACCAGAGAACTCACACTGGAGAGAGACCTTACGTGTGCAGTGAGTGTGGGAAGGCCTTTAGCCAGAGCTCTCACCTTAACGTGCACTGGAGAATTCACAGCAGTGATTATGAGTGCAGCAGATGTGGGAAAGCCTTTAGCTGCATCTCTAAACTCGTTCAGCACCAGAAAGTTCACTCTGGGGAAAATCCTTACGAGTGCAGCAGGTGTGGGAAAGCCTTCACCCAGAGGCCGAATCTGATCCGGCACTGGAAAGTTCACAGTGGAGAGCGGCCTTATGTGTGCGGCAGATGTGGGAAAGAGTTTAACCGCAAACACACACTTGTTCTCCATCAGAAGATTCACACAGGAGAGAAGCCTTAATACTGCAGCAAATGTGGGAGATCCTTTAGTCAATGCCCCAACTTATAGTTCATTTGAGAATTCCCAGCAGGGATCATGTGTGCATCGGACATAGGACAGCCTTCACCCAAAGACTAAACCGTTTTCAGCACGGGAAAGTCTACCCTGGACAAAGGCCTCAGCTGTACAGCGAATGTGCTGTCTCCTCATTCAGCCTGACCGTTCTCCCCAGAGTGAAGCTCTGAGAGTAGGCTTTGTGAGGGAGCCATCATTCACAAGTCGTAGCTCACACTTGTGCACATCTACACCGGGGAGATTCCTTGGGAGCGCCTGGTATGTGAGGTGCGTTCGGGAGCTGTGTTGCACATTGTAAACTGCTGAGTCCCTTTGCCAGTGGCAAAGCCACCCTACCGTTACCATCTGGCAAAGCTCCACCGTGTGTGTCTGTCACTTCAGCATGCTCAGGCAGGCGGACCTCTGTGCTGTCTCCACAGTCCCTTGCAGTCATGTTTGGCCTCCACGGACCATCAGGGGCCTCATTTCCTTCCTTTTGTCTGGGTTAGGTGTGGAAAGAATTGGCTCACGAGATGGGTTTTCCAGGAAGCTTGCAAAGGTTTGTCTTCATGGACTTTTTGGTCTCGTGTCATGCTCTCTGTGGATGTCTACGGTCTCACGTCATCCAGCCCTGGAACTGCATGCCTCTCGTTGCTCATGTTTGTACAATAATAAAATGCTTATTCTTTCAGCCTTTTTTTTTTCTTTTTTTTTCAACGTTTTTTATTTTATTTTGTTATTTTTTTTTTATTTTTGGGACAGAGAGAGACAGAGCATGAACGGGGGAGGGGCAGAGAGAGAGGGAGACACAGAATCGGAAACAGGCTCCAGGCTCCGAGCCATCAGCCCAGAGCCCGACGCGGGGCTCGAACTCACGGACCGCGAGATCGTGACCTGGCTGAAGTCGGACGCTTAACCGACTGCGCCACCCAGGCGCCCCTTTCAGCCATTTTTAATCTTGAGGGTTCTGTTCATTGTGTGGGGTGTGTTGAGGACATAGTTGTATTCTACCAACATGAAAGGATCAAGTTTATGGGTGCCCCCAGTTTTTCATGTCTCAGAGGACAGTGTGATGGCAGAGAAAAGCTCTCATTCCAGGTTTGGCCTAATTTGTGCTGCTGCCCGAGGTGTTCTGGGAAAGACTTACGGGCTTTGTGGGACCTGTCATGTGGCCCGGGTCCGTAAGTAACTGTGGAGAGGTAGTTGTGACAACCTCCAGTGCATCTGGAAGCAGAATGTGTTTGGTCCCTGGTTCCTATGGAATGTCTCATGTCCCCAGGCACTATGAAGAGGAAACTGGCCTCTGGTACCTGACAAGGAGCCTGAGTCAGAATTCGGTAGGTAGATGTCACTGGCTGGAAGAGCTACAGGAGCCAGGCAGGAACTATTATGGATACAGGAACAAAGTGTAATTAATATGGGGTAGGAGAGATTGCAGCATGCTAGAAGGGATGCCCCGCAAGAGGTACCTGCTTGGATATTCCCCAACTATGGCTGAACAGAATGAGAAGGTGCAGACATTTTCAGGACCTCCAGAGCTACCTCCTGTGGCCAAGACCACTTGCAGGACAAATAATCTAAGTATTTTGTGGATTTTCGTAGACTCTGGATGGCTCAAGTCAGAGCTCTTGCTGTGCAGGCAGGAAAACGGGTTGAGAGAAGGGAGATCTGGGATTCCAGGGATGTGGCTTTTGTGACTTACCCAGTGTTCGTGGTGACTTATATAGAAACAGTTTTCATTGGTTGCCAATTGACACTGCCCCTGTGGCAGGACTGCTCCCAAGGTGTGAGAGGAGAGACGATGAAGTAAACAGGGTTGCCTATAGGATTTAATTTGTCTTTCCTATTTTCTTAAGATGAACCATGTCATTTATTTGAGAACTTCCTTCTAATATAGTCATTTTGTAAGTTTCCTTATAATGACTATGTTAGCAGCATTCCCCGCATTTTGATATATTGTGCGTTTGTTTCATCTAATACAGAATCAGTTTAAAATTGGCTGAAAAAGTTCTAGCTTTATTTTTAGGGACTTCTGAGTATCTGGCTTTGACACTTGGCTAAGATGAGGGCCATGCATTTATTATGTGTTGCTTAATACCCCAAATTTCCTGACCACACCTAGTCCCAGTTTGGGTTGGCATAATGGTCAGATAGTCTAGCTTGACTGTGTTACCAAAAATGCATAAAAACTCCTACCGGTATCTTCTGACTCTCTGTAAGCCAGGGCTCATTACTCTGGGAATGAACCACAAGAGTGTGTAAATAAGAATCTGGGAAACTACCTGGATGTTTGACCCCCAATATGCTTTTAAGAGAACCTTACATACGAGTGTGCTCTGTGGAGTCATGCAAGTATTTTCAATTACAATGTGTGAAATGTTTGCAGTTGGTGATGAGGATGGGGTCTTTGATATGACCCTTGATTCCAGTTCAAATAATAATGACTAAGAGGGCAGTGCCTGGATGGATCAGTCGGTAGAACACGTGACTCTTGATCTCAGGGTCGTGAGTTCAGTCACCACATTGGATGTGGAGCGTACTTTTAAAATATGACTAAGGGGTTATTACACAGGAAGAAAGATGACAGAGGCTGATGAGAGGATTTTTATTAACAGGTTGGTTACTAGGCCATCCCTGAGTTGAGTATGCATAAGTGTTGTACTCAACCAGAAGAAAAGCAAGTGAGAACTGAACTCTGTAGGTCCAGTGTAAATGGGTTGCAAATCAAATACAAACTAAGAGGATGTCAGCCAAGAATATGGTTCCTTTGCTGCCCCTCCCCCATTATTCTAGCAAAAGTAAATGGCATCAGAGAAACAGCTAGAGGCTCTTAAAGCTGTAGATTATAGCCTGTGGTTCAGTATACCATACCTTCTCTCTCCATCCCTCTGAGCCAGCTGGTGATTGACATCATGATAAAAGGGGAGAGGGGCGCCTGGGTGGCGCAGTCGGTTAAGCGTCCGACTTCAGCCAGCTCACGATCTCGCGGTCCGTGAGTTCAAGCCCCGCGTCGGGCTCTGGGCTGATGGCTCGGAGCCTGGAGCCTGTTTCGATTCTGTCTCCCGCTCTCTCTGCCCCTCCCCCGCTCATGCTCTGTCTCTCTCTGTCCCAAAAATAAGTAAACGTTGAAAAAAAAAAATTAAAAAAAAAAAAGGGAGATAAGGGGCACCTAAGTGCTCAGTCGGTTAAGCGTTTAAGTGTCCGACTCTTGGTTTCAGCTCAGGTCATGATCTCATAGTTCGCGAGTTCGAGCCCTGTGCCCAGCTCTACTCTGACAGTGCAGAGCCTGCTTGGGATTCTCTCTCTCCCTCTCTCTCTCTCTGCCCCTCCCTGTTTGCTCTCTCTGTCTCTCAAAAATGAATAAAATTTTTAAAAATTAAAAAAATAAGGTGTGGGAGACAATATGATGTGAGGCATGATATTCTACATCTCTTTATTCAACTCTCTTGAATGGGGCTTAATGCTGGGAGAAAGATAAGGATTATTCAGAAGAAAGGTAACAATTTAAATAAAAGAGTTGGAAGAAATCTGAGAATAACTGAATCAGATAAAGATGTTCAGGTAGTTGATTAAAAGTGACACTAGGTGCCTGGGTGGCTCAGTTGGTTAAGTGTGCAACTCTTAGTTTCGGCTCAGGTCATGATCTCATGGTTTGTGAGGTCGAGCCCCACCTCGGGGTATATGCTGACAGCATGAACCTGATTCTCTCCTCTCTGTGCCCTTCCCCTACCCATATGTGCTGTCTCAAAATAAAAAAGATTATTTAAAAAATGCCATTAAAAAGGAGAGAGTAGATGGAATAGTTACTAAAATTTTGATGGAGCACTATAAGAAATTGATACTCTGTTCAAAGAACTGGGACAAATTATTTCAATTGATCCCAGTCATGATAAACTTTAAAATATTAAGATTATAGGGGCACCTGGGTGGCTCAGTTGGTTAAGCGTCCAACTTCAGCTCACGGTCATGATCTCACGGTTCACAAGTTTGAGTCCTGCATTGGGCTCTGTGCTGACGGCTCAGAGCCTGGAGCCTGCTTCAGATTCTGTGTCTCCCTCTCTCTCTGCCCCTCCCCCACTCACGTTCTGTCTGTCTGTCTCTCTTTCTGTCAAAAGTAAGTAAAACATTTTTAAAAATTTAAATATTAATATTATAAAAAAAAAAAAAGAGGCCTCTATAATCTTTTGAGAACCTGTTCTGATGCTAACCAGGCAAGGAAATGCAGAGGATTATGATTGAATGATGGGCAGGCCTGGGTGTCATGATGTTTTAGCAGGGACCCCAAGTCTACTTTCATTAGTATTGGTAACATGACCTGAAGACAGTACAAATTTATAATTGCTAGGCTTGTTGATATATGTATTGTTGTAACTTAAAAGTCAAATGAAAACTGAGAGGGCAATATGTGATGATTGAATGTGATGATACTATAGAAGGCTTGCAGGTGAAAGCATAGTCCACAAAGGAATTTCTGGATAGAAACCATGTATGGTTGTTGCCTCCTCCTGGCCATAGTGCATTATTGGAATGGATATGATGTCATATTAATCTACTTAGTCCTTTTTTTAAAAGTAAGCTCTATGCCCAACGTCGGGCTTGAACTGAGGACCCCAAGATCAAGAGTTGCATGCTCTACCAGCTGAGCCAGCCAGGTGCCCCAAGGATCTTTTATTTTATTTTTTTGTTTTGTTTATTTATTTTGAGAGAGAGAGAGAGAGAGAGAGAGAGAGAGAGAGAGAGAGAGAAAGCATGTGAGCGAGCGAGTGAAGGGCAGAAAGAGAGGGAGAGAGAGAGAGAATCCCAAGCAGGTATCGTATTGTCAGCACAGAGCTCAGTACGGTGCTCTGTTCCACGACCCTAGGATCATGACCTGAGCCAAAATCAAGAGTCAGATGCTTAACGGACTGAGCCACCCAGGCGCCCCCAAGGATCTTTTAGGTGCAGCTGTGTTAGCATTTGCAAATTCCCATTTAACGGTTTCATAGTGTGTGAGGAAAGCTGATGGATCTGAGAGGTTAACTATAGATTTTGGAGGGCTTGATAAGTTGTAACCCAAACCCTCACCCTAAATTGTCAGCTGTATTTGATATGGTATCAACAGTTAAAGCTCAGGGGCATCATTATTTCGTTTTGGATTTGGCTAATGCCTTCTTTTCCATTGGGAAGCCAAAGCATTCATTGGGGTAGACCCCAGTATTCAGATACTGTTCCCTCACAAGAACATTTTCAATAATCTGGCTGAAACTTGGCCCTTGATTTAAACTTCATTCTATGACAATATTTAGTATATGGGCAAAGGCCACTTTTGGAGGGTTAGGCCGAGAAAATACTATTTTAAATCCGACTTATTTTGTAATGATCTTGTCTAATTCATAATGTAATTGTTATTTGGTGTAATGCTGGTATAACTGGTATGATCAATTTAATGGGTTCTAACAAAACCTGTGGTAATACTGACATAGGTTATAAAGTATATTGGGAAACTGAATTAAAACCTCTACAGGGTGCTCTCTCAATGGAATATGTTTGGCCAGAAGAGGGACTAGAATTATTTAATAATAATATAATTTCAAATTTAATTAATCCACAGATACCTTTAATTGACTTACTAAAAGTTTCTTAAAATCAAATTCCAGTGTAATTAATGTACATTAATTAATATATTGGTTTTAGGCATTACTATAGTGAACAATTCTATACATTACTCAGTGCTCATCATGGTAAGTGCACTCCAATTCATCTTCACCTTTTTCATCCAACCCCCACCCACCTCCCCTCTGGTAACCTTCACTTTGTTCTCTGTATTTAAGGGTCTGTTTTTTTGTTTGTCTCATTTTTCCCTGGTTTTGTTTCTTAAATTCCACATACAGCTGAAATCATATGGTATTTGTCTTTCTCTAACTGACTTATTTCACTTAGCCTAACACCCTCTAGTTCCATCCATATTATTACAAATGGCAATATTTCATTCTTTTGTATGGCTGAGTAATATTTCAGTGTGTGTGTGTGTGTGTGTGTGTATACACGCACACGTACATATATATCACATCTTCTTTATCCCTTCGTCTATCACTGGATAGATGTTGCTTCCCTAATTTGGCTACCATAATGCTGCAGTAAACATAGGGTGCATATATCTTTTTGAATTAGGGTTTTCCTACTCTGTTTGTAAATACCCAGTGGTAGAATTACTGGATCATATGGTAATTCTGTTTATATACCGATACCTTTTTAAAGTTCCAATCTTGGGGCGCCTGGGTGGCGCAGTCGGTTAAGCGTCCGACTTCGGCCAGGTCACGATCTCGCGGTCCGTGAGTTCGAGCCCCGCGTCGGGCTCTGGGCTGATGGCTCAGAGCCTGGAGCCTGTTTCCGATTCTGTGTCTCCCTCTCTCTCTGCCCCTCGCCCGTTCATGCTCTGTCTCTCTCTGTCCCAAAAATAAATAAACGTTGAAAAAAAAAATTTTAAAGTTCCAATCTTGGTGGTGGAGAATTATAACAGTTACCAATCTTGTACATGATTACACACACCTTTGTTGCTGGAGTATATTGTTTTTTATATTTTCTTTAAACCAATAGCCACATCTCATATGAGGCACACATACATATTATATTGGCAGCTGTCTTTTTCCAGTGATGCAGGCAAAGGATTGAGAATGTGATTATAATTAAAAACATTTAACCAACAGAAGGATAACTATGGAGGATAGAGATAGTTTTGCGCTTATCTCTGGGGATATCTGGATATCTGGTTTGACTCCTTGTTAAGATAAAGGCAGTGGGAATACAACATACTCTTTAAACTCTCCCAAGGTTGGTTTCTTTCCTGATGGCTTTCACCTGGCATAAATGATGGCTCAGGTCATGGAACCAGAGGGGCATTAAAGTTCCTCCTGGAACTTCTGCCATCTGCTCTCCTAAAGTCAAACTCTGTCATGACACAGATCTTAGTGGTTCAATCCAGAGATGAAGCATGTCCATTTGTGAATAAGGATCCTGAGGGTCTTCTGACTAGATGTGTCTTTAGGCCTCAAGGTTGGACTGCCTTGTCTTTGTCTAATTGTATCCTATACTTTGCACTTAAATAAAAGCCCTAAGGGAGAGTGGTCTTGGAGGCTCACAAGGCCAAGGATAGGTGTGATATCTCTATAGGTATAATTATAATTCAAGAAATCAATGTATGTAGAAAGCTATACATGTATACATATCCTAGGCTCCCACTGTGAATGACCTATGGCCCCCACAATCAATGACTTACCAGTAGAAGAGAACACAACTAGTGCTCAACTATTGATTTACAAATACCATTTTTTTTTTAATGTTTATTTTTGAGAGAGAGAGAGAGACAGAGACAGAGCATGGGCAGGGAAAGGGCAGAGAGACAGAGGGAGACACAGAATCCAAAGCAGGCTCCAGGCTCTGAGCCGTCAGCACAGAGCCCAACATGGGGCTCAAACTCATGGACCGCAAGATCATGACCTGAGCCAAAGTCAGATGCTTAACTGGCTGAGCCACCAAGGTGCCCCTATAAATACCATTTTCCTTAAAAAAATTTTTTTTAATGTTTTTATTTATTTTTGAAAGAAAGAAACAGCACGAGTGGAGGAAGGGCAGAGAGAGAGGGAGACACAGAATCTGAGGCAGGCTCCAGATTACTAGCTGTCAGCACAGAGCCTGATGCAGGGCTCGAACCCATGAACTACGAGACCACAACCCAAGCAGAAGTCAGACACTCAATCTACTGAGCCACCTAGGTGCCCCTATGAATACCATTTTCTAGTGAAAGGAGCCAGAACTCCTTGGAGAAGCTGATTCCAAGCTGGGACAGAAAATATATTTTTTTAAGCAGTTTACTTATTTTTGAAAGTGGGGGAGAGGAAGAGGGAGAGAGAGAGAGAGAGAGAGAGAGAGCGAGCGAGCAGGGGAGGGGCAGAGAGAAGGAGATGGAGAATCCCAAGCAGGCTCCAAGCCATCAGCACAGAGCCCAATGCAGGGTTTTATCTCATGAACCCTGAGATCATGACCTGAGCCAAAATCAGGAGTTGGACGCTAAACCAACTGAGCCACCCAGGCACCCCACATGCCTGAAAATATTCTTGCATTTGCAAACAAGAAAATTGTAAAGAGTAACACACACACACACACACACACACACACACACACACACACACAGGCTGTAGCTTTAAGGTGTTCCCACTGTCCAAATCTGGGACAATTTTAGCATAAAAATAAATATTGACAGTAATTAATTATAAACCATTGAATATATTCATAATCAGAGCCCAATTTCTTTCTCAAGCAGTGATTCCCAAAACGTCCAAGTTTCCTTCCCACCCTCCATAACTAGAAAATCAAGCAAAATATATGACGTAGTTCAAGACGTCTCCAAAACTACACTGAGGCGCAATATTTCACTAGAGGAATGCACAGAACGCAGCAACGCTGTTATATTCATGGTTACAATGAATTACAGCAAAAGATTCAGATTAAAACCAGCAATAGAAGATCCCTAGGGCAGGGTTTAGGAAAGAGCAGACACTGACCTTCCAGTTGTCCTCTCCAGGGGAATCATGTGGACAGCACTGATTTCTCTCAGCAACTGTGCTTGATAGTACACATGGAGTTTTGCCAAGCTCACTCAAGCTTTGGTGTCCAGAATTTTCACTGAAAGTTGGTAATGCAGACTTGTCTGATCCCCTTGTGTAGCTGACCTTAGTCTCTAGCTCCTCAGCAGTTAGAGCTGCTAACTGTGGGCCAACGCACGACCCATATGGTCATGTGATCATAGGATCCAGGAGCCTCCACATGTGTTTCCAAAATTGGCCCTAAGGGAAAAGAGGCTACCTGCTTGTGAATCCAAAGAATACCTCCTTGGATTCCCCTGGTAGCATATTCCTGCATAAATCATTTCTGTTTTATTAGGGAACACTTCTGGGCACTGCCTTCCTTACTAGAGTGTTTCTCTAACATCACCTGAATCATTATGGGTATTTTAGGTATCAGAATTACTTTATGTTTTTCAGTATTATGAGCAGTTTCAAATCCCAATAGCCAGGCAGTAATTGTATCTCAAATGGAAAATTTCTGGTGCGACATCCTAGCAGTTGCCCCTGGGTAGTGTTCAGAGGCTTTTGCCATAGGCCCCAATCTGGATTCCGCATAAGCTATCACAGAATGGTAGAGCTACTATATGCTGTCAGAACTCCAGCTTCTAACATGTCGTTAAAGTGGTAATTGCTGGGGCGCCTGGGTGGCTCAGTCGGTTAAGTGTCCGACTTCAGCTCAGGTCACGACCTCACGGTCCATGAGTTCGAGCCCCGCGTGGGACTCTGGGCTGATGGCTCAGAGCCTGGAGCCTGCTTCCAATTCTGTGTCTCCCTCCCTCTCTGCCCCTCCCCCGTTCATGCTCTGTCTCTCTCTGTCTCAAGAATAAATAAACGTTAAAAATTTTTTTTTAAAAAAGTGGTAATTGCTTTGTCCACCAGGTATCTATACTGTTTCATATGAACAACCTGTGTGGGCTCAGGCAATCTTACTGGTACTCATTTGGCATGTCCAGTCAGCATTATTGAAGGGCAAATTTATATGCTTCCATTTTACAGTACCAGATAAAGGGAAGGCAGAAGTTGTTTGTTACACATAGATATTTCAGTGTAATCTTTTTTACAAATCAAATGACTATGTAGGGACATTATTCTATTTCCCTATTTGTGCCACAATCACACTGTCCCAATTTGTATAGTCTTTTTTTTTAAGTGTATTTATTATTATGTTTATTTATTTATTTTGAGAGAGAGAGGAGAGAGAGAGAGAGAGAGGGAGAGAGGGAATCCTAAGCAGGCTCCATAAGGTCAGCACAGAGCCTGATGCAAGGCTTGAACCCATGAAACATGAGATCATGACCTGAGCCAAACAAAATCAAGAGTCAGATGCTTAATGGACTGAGCCACCCAGGCTCCCCTGCAGTATTTTTATCTAACAGATTTGCCATTCTTTATGTTTAGATCTAGTACTTATTTATTTTTCTTTAAGATTAAAGCTAGAAATGTTTGCTGTTTTTAACTATATCTTCAATTTCAATATTTTATTTTTTTCAGTAATTTAAAATATAGTAATTTCTGTTAACTAAATTCCTTCTCTCCGTGAATTCATCATTTACTTTTATCACATATAAGTGCCTATAAATTTATGCTAGGTATATAATAGTAAATAAGGATTCTTGTATTCTTTTTTGCTTTTACCAATAAAAATATGTGGTAGTAATATTTTATATATTGTAATGCAGTTATTTTCAACCAATGGATTACTTATTTAGTTACTTATTTAAAATTTTGTGTGCTTTTGTTAACAGCAGAGGACATCAGAAATGTTTATGTTTGTGTTGGAATTTTATTCAATAAGGTACTTATTTTTGTGAATTTAATTATTGCAAAAGGAAATGTTTTCCTATAAGACAACAGTTTTATGTTATTATTTAAAATGGATATTAATTAAATGTAATTTTTAGTTTTTTTTCAACATTCCCTCATTTTTCTTACTTTTATTGTTGTATTGCACAGTTTTGGTTGTGTTTTATTCATATCTTTTTCCTTAGAGATTTAAGGAGAATGTTGCCTATATAAATGGAAAATTTTGACTCCCTGACATATGTGATGATTATGAACAACACAATTGATTCTAATAGTATTTCATAAGTTTCTGTTGTGTTTCTCAACTATACACTGATAGTTCTCAATCATGGGAATTTAAATCTATCTTACAGCTATTATTTCTGCCCTATTGAAAGGATTCTGCCTGGAAGACTTGATAAGGGGATATCCAGCATGGTGGTGTTCTTCCTTCTCAATTTAGGAAAGCCCTCATACTTCACCATCTGATACTGATTTTTTTTTTTAAAGCAAGCTTCACACCCAGAGTGGAGCCCAATGCAGCTCTTGAACTCAGGACCCTGATATCAACACCTGAGCTGAAATCAAGAAATGTTTAACCAACTGAGCCATCCAGGTGCCCCCTCTAATACTGAGTAATCAGTGAATTTTGGAAAGAAAAAAATGTGTTCCTCATATGCAAATGCTCCCTAAAATGTTGATGACATTTTTTCTTTTTATTATTTTGTTTTATATCTTTGCACCTTGAGCCATCATGAAACAGATCTCATCCAAAATTAACTTTGTATATTTGTTCAGAATTTTCTTAATGTGATCTCATTTTCTAGTTGTAACAATTGGGAGACTCCTAGAGCAATCTAGATTCCCTCCCTATTCTCACAAATGTGTAACTGGGTACCCTGTGTCCTTCATTGACCAAAGTTTCTTGGCAGTTCCAGAGTAAGCAGGTTATGTTTTCTGCTGTTCATATAGTACCCCAGAAGGCTGGCATTCATTGTTCATTTAGACAATATGAGGAATAACATTATTTGAGTATTGAAAAACAATTCAAAATGCAGAAAGAAAATAAGACTTTTACATAATACCATTAAGTGAGATGCTAAATAAATACATAAATACATTTCTTAGAAAAAATATTGTGGTAAAGAGAATTCTCAAAAATAGTGATAGAAGGATACATTTTTAAAAGATTCTCAAAGAGAAATGTAAAAATATTTACCAAAATGGGAAGAATACATTAATGAGGACTGTGAATATATCACATAAACTAAGCATTTACTTATGTGGATATTTTACAGCAAACCTCAATTATAAAATTTTATTCAAATACAATTAGGTATGCATTTTTAAAAGGTAAATGGTTTAGGAGTGCCTGGGTGGTTCAGTTGGTTAAGCGGCCGACTTCTGCTCGGGTCATGATCTCACAGTTCTTGGGTTTGAGCCCTGTGTAGGGCTCTGTGCTAACAGTTCAGAGCCTGGAGCCTGCTTCAGATTCTGTGTTTCCCTCTCTCTCTGCCCCTTCCCGGCTCGCACTCTGTCTCTCTCTCTCTCTCAAAAATAAATAAACATATAAAAAATTTTTTAAAGGTAAATAGTTTATTTCATTAAGAACTAAAGTATTTTTATTGTACCAATAATAATAATATAAAGTATCATTAAGTGTTTATGTTATTTTTTCCCTTCACACAGGTATTACTCAATGTTTTCAAGAATGAAGAAAATCTCATTTTGGAAGCAAAATGTTTAGTGACCCTCGTAGTCAAATGTTCAGATTAATTCTATATCTTCTCAGACTTCACATCTAAAATTTCTCTAAAGTCTTAATTTTTTTTCATCATCAACTAGTGTTTTTACAGAGATATGTATGCCACCACCTTTGAATCACTACATAGTCACTGGTTTTTTTTCAAGTTTTTATTTAAATTCCAATTAGTTTACATACAGCGTGGAATTTAGTGATTCATCATTTACATACAGCAGCCAGTGCTCATCACAGCAAATGCTCTCCTTAATACCATCACTCATTTAGCCCATCCTTCCCTCCTACCCCCCACCATCCCTCCAGCAACCCTCAGTTTGTTCTCTATATTTAAGAGTATGTTTTCTGGTTTGTCTCTCTTTTTCCCCTCTATGTTCATCTGTTTTGTTTCTTAAATTCCATATATGAGTGAAATAATACGGTACTTGCATTTCTCTGAGTTATCTCACTTAGCATAATACTCTATTTCTATCCACATCTTTACTAATGACAAGATTTCATTTTTTATGGCTGAATAATATTCCATTGTATATATACACCACATCTTCTTTATCCATTCATCAGTTGATGGACCTATGGGCTCTTTCCATAATTTGGCTATTGTTGATAATGCTGCTGTAAATATTGGGATGCATGTATCCCTTTGAAACAGCATCTTTGTATGCTTTAAGTAAATACTTAGAAGTGCAACTGCTGGATCCTAGGGTAGTTCTATTTTTAAATTTAAAAAATGTTTACTTATTTGGAGAGAGAGAGAGAGAGAGAGACTGTGTGTGTGTGTGTGTGTGTGTGTGTGTGTGTGTGTGTGTACTAGTGGGTGAGAGGCAGAGAGTGAGGGAGAGTGAGAATCCAAACAGATCCACACTCACCACTGAGCCCAGCACGGAGATCAAACCCACAACTGTGAGATCACAACCTAAGCTTGTATCAGAAGTCAAATGGTCAACCAACTGGGCCAACACAGGTGCCCCTATTTTAAACTTTTTGAGGGACCTCCATACTGTTTTCCAGAATGCTGCAGCAGTTAGCATTCCCACCAACAGTATAAGAGAGTTCCCCTTTTTATGCATCCTCACCAACAACAGTTGTTACTTGTGTTGTTTATTTTAGCCATTCTGACTGGTATGAGGTGATTTCACTGTTGTTTTGATTTTTATTTCTCTGATTATGAATGATATTGAGCATCTTTTTATGTGTCCATGAGCCATCTGTATGTCTTCTTTGGAAACATGTCTGTTAATGTCTTCTGCCCATTTTGTAAGTAGATTTTTTTTTTTTGAGTGTTGAGTTTTATAACTTCTGTATATCTTTTGGATACTAACCCTTTATCAGGATTGCCATTTGCAAACATCTTTTCCCATTCTGAAGGTTGCCTTTTAGTTTTGTTGATTGTTTCCTTCGCTGTGCAGAAAAAAGTTTTCTATCTTGATGAAGTCCCAATAGGAAAGTTTACCTTTTGTTTCCCTTGCCTCAGGAGACATATCTAGGAAGAAGTTTTTAAGGCTGATGTCAAAGTGGTTACTGCCTGTGTTCTCCTTGAGGATTTTGATGGTTTCCTGTCTCACATTTAGGTCTTCCATCCATGTTGAATTTATTTTTTGTGTGAGAAAGTGGTCCAGTTTGATTCTTTTGCATGTTGCTATCACTATTTGTTGAAGAGACTGTGTTCTTTCTATTGGATATTCTTTCCTGCTTTGTGGAAGATTAGTTGACCATATAGTTGTGGGTTCATTTCTGGGTTTTCTATTCTGTTCCATTGATCTATGTGTCTGTTTTTGTGCCACCGTACTGTGTTGATCACTACAGCTTTGTAATATAACTTGAATTCTGGAATTGTGATGCCTCCAGCTTTGCATTTGTTTTTAAGATTGCTTTGGTTCTTTGTGTAATTTTGTGGTTCCATATAAATTTTAGGATTGTTTGTTCTAGCTCTGTGAAAAATGCTGGTGGTATTTTGGTAGGGATTGCATTAAATGTATAGATTGCTTTGGGTAGGATAGACATTTTAATAATATTCATTCTAGTCCATGAGCATGGAATGTTTTTCCATTTTTCTGTGTCATCTTCCATGTCTTTCACCCATGTTTTATAGTTTTCAGAGTACAGATCTTTCACCTCCTTAGTTAGGTTTATTCCTAGGTATCTTATGGTTTTTGTTGCAATTGTAAATGGGATTGATACCTTGATTTCTCTTACTGCAGCTTCATTATTGATGTACAGAAATGCAACACATTTCTGTACATTGATTTTGTATCCTGCAACTTTACTGATTTTGTGTATCAGTTCTAGCAATTTTTTGGTGGAGTCTTTAAAGTATCATGTCATCTGAAAATAGTGAAAATTTGACTTCTTCCTTCCCAATTGGGATGTCTTTTATTTTGATTCATTGTCTGATTCCTGAGGCTAAGACTTCCAGTACTATGTTGAATGACAGTGGTAAGAGTGGACATCCCTGTCCTCTTCCTGACTTTAGAAGAAGAACTCTTAGTTTTCCCCCATTGACAATGATATTAGCTGCGGATTTTTCATATATGGCCTTTATTATTTTGAGATATTTTCCTTCTATGTCTACTTTGTTGAAGGTTTTTATCATGAATGGATGTTTTCCTTTGTCACTTTTTCTGCATTTATTGAAAGGATCCTATGGTTCTTATTCTTTTATTAATTAATGTGGTGCATTACATTGATTGATTTACAAATATTGAACTACCTGTGCAGCCAGGAAGAAACCCCACTTGATCATGGTGAATAATTCTTTTAATATACTATTGGATTTGATTTGCCATTATTTTGTTGAGAATTTTTGAATCCATATGCATCAGGGATGTTGGCCCGTAGTTCTCTTTTTAAGTGGAGTCTTTGTCTGGTTTCAGAATCAGGGTGATTCTGGCCTCATAGAATGAGTTTGGAAAGTTTCCTTCCATTTCTACTTTTTTTTGGAATACTTTGAGAAGGATAGGTGTTAACTATTCTTTCTTTCTTTCTTTCCTTCTTTCTTTCTTTCTTTCTTTTTTATTTTTTTATTTTTTTTTGGGACAGAGAGAGACAGAGCATGAACGGGGGAGGGGCAGAGAGAGAGGGAGACACAGAATCGGAAACAGGCTCCAGGCTCTGAGCCATCAGCCCAGAGCCCGATGCGGGGCTCGAACTCACGGACCGCGAGATCGTGACCTGGCTGAAGTCGGTCGCTTAACCGACTGCGCCACCCAGGCGCCCCATATTCTTTAAATGTTTGGTAGCATTCCCCTGGGAAGTCATGTGGCCCTAGAGTTTTGTTGTTGGGAGATTTCTGATCACTGATTCAATTTCTTTGCTGGTTGTCAGTTTCTTTAAGTTTTCTATTTTTTCCTGTTTCAGTTTTGGTATTTTATATGTTTCTAGGAATTGATCCATTTCTTCCAGATTGTCCAATTTTTGGCATATGGTTTCTCAAAACATTCCATTGTACTTGTTTGCATTTCTGTGGTATTGGTTATTTTTCCTTTCTCATTTGTGATTTTATTTATTTTTATTCTTTCTCATTTCTTTTTGGTAAGTCTGGCTAGGAGTTTATCAATTTTATTAATTTTTTCAAAGAACCAGTTCTTTGTTTCATTGATCTATTCTTTTAGTTTCTGTACCATTTATTTCTGCTCTAATCTTCTTCTGCTGGCTTTAGGCTTGATTTGTTGTTCTTTTTCTAGCTCCTTTAGGTGTAACGTTAGTTTGTTCATTGGAGGTTTTTATGGCTTTTGAGGTAGGCCTGTTTTGCTATATACATCCCTCTTAGGACCACTTTTGCTGCATCCCAGAGGTTTTAGAGAGTCATGTTTTCATTTTCATTTGTTTCCATGTGTTTTTAAAAATTTCATTGATTTCCTGGTTGAGCCATTCATTTTTAGTAGCATGTTGCTTAACCTCCATTTATTTGTGGTCTTTCCAATTTTTTCTTGTGGATGACTTCAAGCTTCATAGTGTTGTGGTGGGAAATATGCATGGTATGATCTCAATCTTTTTGTACTTGTTGAGGCCTGATTTGTGATCTAGTATGTGATCTATGCTGGACAGTGTCCAATGTGTACTTGAAAATAATGTGTATTCTGCTGCTTTAGGATGGGATTTGTGAATATATTTGTTAAGTCCATCTGATCCAGTGTGTCATTGAAAGCCATTGTTTCCCTGTTAATTTTCTGCTTAGATGATCTGTCCATTGATGTAAATGGGGTGTCAAAGTTCCCTATTATTAATGTATTATTATCAATTAGTTCTGTTATGTTTGTTATTAATTGTTTTATATCTTTGTATTCTTCCAAGTTGGAGGCAAATATATTTACAATTGTTAGATCTTCTTGTTGGATAGTTCCCTTTATTATGATATAATAATATCTTTCTTCATCCTTGTTACAGGCTTTGGTTTAAAATCTAGTTTTTCTAGAGCATTGGGTGACTCAGTCAGTTGAGTGTCCGATTCTTGATTTTGGTTCAGGTTATGATACCAAGGTTGTGGGATCGAGCCCCATGTTGAGCATGGAGCCTGCTTAAGATTTCTCTCTCTCTCTCTCTCTCTCTCTCTCTCTCTCTCTCCCTCCCTCCCTCCCTCCCTCTGTCCCTTTCTGCTTAAGATTTTATCCCCCCCACCTCAAATTAAAAAAATAAAATATTTAGTTTGTCTAATTGTTTAATTATTGCTACTTTAGCTTTCTTTTGATGTCCATTAACAAGATAAATGGTGCTCCATCCCCTCATTTTCAATCTGCAGTTGTCTTTAGATCTAAAATGAGTCTCTTGTTGGCAGCATAGAGATGGATCTTATTTCCTCTTTTTGTTTGTTTGTTTGTTTGTTTTGTTTTATTGGGGGGGTCTTGCTTTTTAGCCATTCTGATACCCTATGTTTTTTGACTGGAGCATTTAGTACATTTATAATCAGGGTGATTATTGATAGGTATCCATTTAGTGCCATTTTATTACTTGTTTTTTATTGTTTCTGGAGATTTTCTCTGTTCCTTTCCTGTCTTTGTTCCTTCTGGTCTTTCCTTCCCACTTAGAGAATCCCCTTTAATATTTCTCGCAAGGCTCATGAACTCCTTTCATTTTTGTTTGTCTGGGAAACTTTATCTCTCCTTCCATTCTGAATGCCAGCCTTGCTGGAAGAAGTATTCTTGGCTGCAGATTTTTATCATTTAGCACATTGAATACATCATGTCACACCATTCTGGCCTGCCAAGTTTCTATGGAGATATCTGCAGTTATTCTAATGGGTCTTCCCTTGTAAGTTAGGGACTTCTTTTGTCTTGCTGCTTTTAGGATTTTTGCTTTAGCAGTATATTTTACAAATTTAATTATAATATGTATGGTGCTGGCCTTGCTTTTATTGATTTTGGTGGGAGTTCTTTTTCCCTCCTGAATTTGGAAGTCCATTTACTTTCCCCAAGAAAGTGAAGTTTTTAGTCATAACTGTCTGAAATCAACTTTCTATCCCTTTTTCCTTCCCTAATTCTTCTGGGACTCCTATGATATGTATGTTATTATGTTTGATGGAGTCACTGAGTTCCCTAAGTCTACTCTTGTGCTCCATCATTCTTCTTTCTCTCTTGTGTTCAACTTCGTTATTTTCCCTAACTCTATCTTCTATATCACTTGTTTGTTCCTCTGCTTCTTCCATCCTTGTGGTCATTGTATCCCATCTGTTTCAAATTTCAGTTATTACATTTTTCATTTCTGCCTGGTTGTTTTTTAACTCTTATTTCTGCAGTAGGGACCTCCCTTAAGTCTTCCATTTTTTTCTTTAGCCCAGTGAGTGTTATCAGGCATATGAATTATGTCTGTTTCAATTAGATCTCTATCTGTGACCTTATCTTGTTCTTTCTTTTGGGAAGAATTGCTCCATCTTGGCATTTTGTTTACATCTCTGTCTTCTTCTGTGTGTTAGAAAAGCCTATTATGTGTCTTGATCCTGAGAGTAATGACTTTATGAAAAGAGGTCATATAGTGTCCAGGGTCTGGCACTTCAGGGAGTGTCTCTGGTGTGTGCTGCATGCATTCTGCTGCTGTGTTTTGGCTGCTCTATCCTCCAGGCCAGTTGTCTGCAGAGGCTCTACATGCCTAGAGTGGTCAGTGTTTGGACCTTGGCCAAAGTGTGGTGAGTTTCAAGTAGGTGTGCTCTGGTCTGCTTGTTAAGTGAGACCTGATGCTACTTCCACTAGATTTGAAGCTTTGTAAAGCTCTCTGGTCAGGAGACATGGTGTGGATGGAGCTTTGTGCTGGTCTCCCACCAAAGAGGCCCACTGCACTGAGACTTAAGCACATTTGCCCCAAAAGGGCAGTACTGGCAGAGCGCAGGTGGATGGGACATTGTGTATGCAAGTTAGGTGGCCAGTGTTCACTGCTGTGCTGTTTACTGAAACATTTTATGCTGATGGGAAGGGAAGAGAAATGGTGCTGTCAGCTCCTTTGTTCCCAGAGAGGGTGTCCTTGCTTGCTGCTCTCAGGGAAGCACTCCCAGAAGAGTGAATTATCCCTCGTGCATCACAGGCATTTTTCAAATCACTGTGTACGCTCTGTCTGTCTCCAGGTTGTTTGTCTGCCAGGAGCAGTGCAAACACTGCTGCTGCAAAAAAAAAATTGCACTGTACAGTGCAATTTGGGCTCTATCCTAGCCAAGCCTGCTGACTTTTAAAACTCAAAAATTTAAGGGGCGCCTGGGTGGCGCAGTCGGTTAAGCGTCCGACTTCAGCCAGGTCACGATCTCGCGGTCCGTGAGTTCGAGCCCCGCGTCAGGCTCTGGGCTGATGGCTCAGAGCCTGGAGCCTGTTTCCGATTCTGTGTCTCCCTCTCTCTCTGCCCCTCCCCCGTTCATGCTCTGTCTCTCTCTGT
>NW_024412774.1:678240-686132 GCF_014898765.1 Herpailurus yagouaroundi
TGTGTTCATTCCAGCAAAAGGAGATCAGGGAGACCTACAAACTTCTACTCCCACATGAAGAAAAACAATTGCAATGTAAGAACATGTTCCAATTGATAAATATAGAGCTAGAAGGTGGGTTGGAAGGTAGAAGGTTGTGATGCAAAGTGTTTGGTTTAAAATCAATGTGGTCGGGGCGCCTGGGTGGCACCGTCGGTTAAGTGTCGGACTTCAGCCAGGTCACGATCTCGCGGTCCGTGAGTTCGAGCCCCGCGTCAGGCTCTGGGCTGATGGCTCAGAGCCTGGAGCCTGTTTCCGATTCTGTGTCTCCCTCTCTCTCTGCCCCTCCCCCGTTCATGCTCTGTCTCTCTCTGTCCCAAAAATAAAATAAACGTTGAAAAAAAAATTAAAAAAAAAAAAAACTCAAAAATTTAAGTTTAAATTAAATCAAATAAAATTAAAATTTAAGTGCTGTGGGAGGGGTCTGAGCTGGTCTTCTGGGGGAGGGTCTCATTGTGCTGGGACTGATACAGGTTTGACTCAGAAAGGCAGTTGCACCAGAACAGGGGCTCGAGACTTGGAGCAAGCAGGCTTGCAGCCAGTGTCAGAATAAGCCACCCTTGGCACAAGGTTCAGCATCTGTGCTACGAGCAGGGGAGGAAAATGGCACCCGCTGGCGTTTTTGTTCTCAGAAAGCCGTTTCTGCCACTTCTCACAAAGGGACTCCAAGAAGAGTGAATATTGTCTCCCTTGTGAGCCTTAGACATTCTTCAGTTTATGCCTTCTACCCCCAGGTGGCTTGCCTGCCTTCTTTCCAGGAATAGGGCAGTACTCTCAGGCCTCTATCTGAGTCAACTTTAAAACTGCCAAACTTTAAAAATGCCAAACTTTAAAACTACATTCTTTGAGCCCTGCTGGTTGCAAAAGCTCAGGAAATCAATCCTCTTGTTTTCCCAGCCAATGGCTTTGGGGAAATTTCCTCCTCTTGTGATCTCCTGTGCTCTCTCTCTTTCTCAGTGACCTGGGCTCTCTTCCCTCAGCAGCACCCAACATATATTTCTCCCCAAACCACATCTCTACACTTCTTACATTCCTCAGTGTGGCCTCTTTTCTCTCTCTAGTTGTGAGATTTATTCTGTCAGACCTCGTGTTGATTTTATGGGTACTCAGAGTGATATGATAGTTATCCTGTTGTGTCTGAGGGAAGAGATGACCTAGGATCCTCCTACTATGCCACCATGTTAGCACTGCCCCCCATCCCCACCCCAGAGTGAAGGTTTTAATGGACACCTCCTGAGTATCTCTGCAATGAATCAAGCAGTCCATAGGCTTAGAGGGCTAGAGTCCCAGGGGCTCCTTACTGCCAAGGAATCCACATACTAAAGTCATCTAGCCACCTGCTTCTTTTGCTTGGAACTGTAAATCACGAAAGCCATTATAAGGGCACCTGGGTGGCTCAGTCAGTTTAGCGCCCGACTTCAGCTCAGGTCATGATCTTGCAGTTTGTGAGTTCAAGTCCTGTGTTGGGCCCTGTGCTGACAGCTCAGAGCCTGGAGCCTGCTTTGGATTCTGTGTCTCCCTCTCTCTCAGCCCCTCCCCAGCTGTCACTCTGTCTCCGTCTCTCTTAAAAATAAATAAAGGTTGGGGCACCTGGGTGGCTCAGTCGGTTAAGCGGCCGACTTCGGCTCAGGTCATGATCTCGCGGTCCGTGAGTTCTAGCCCAGCCTCGGGCTCTGTGCTGACAGCTCAGAGAGTTCGAGCCCCGCCTCGGGCTCTGTGCTGACAGCTCAGAGCCGGAAGCCTGTTTCAGATTCTGTGTCTTCCTCTCTCTGACCCTCCCCCGTTCATGCTCCGTCTCTCTCTGTCTCAAAAATAAATGAATGTTAAAAATAAATAAATAAATAAAGGTTAAAAATATTAAAAATAAATAAATTAATTAATTAAATAAAAAAAGGTGGCCATTATACTCAGGAGGCTCCAGTGCTCTAGCTGCCTACATAAGCAAACAGAAACCTATTTTCAAACACATTCTTGTGAATGCCTCAAGGGTAAGAGAACAATCCTAAGAACACCCAATCTCAAGCAGCCAACTAACTAGGCTTTCCTAAGTAAGGCAATTCCTTAAGCTATAGCCAATCTTGTAACTTATTTGCTTCATTTTCCCTTTTTGTCTACAAAAGCCTTTCCCCTAGTTTGTTTTGGTGCTGCCTGATTGGATTTGCTGTATGGTGAAATATACTGTGAAATTTTAATATACCTCAGTTTATCTGTTAACAGAACTAATTTAAAAAATCCCATAAGGCTCATCCTTGCTCAGTTCTGCTTTTATTTATTAATTTTAAAGGTTTTATTTAAAAAATTTTAAGTTTATTTATTTATTTTGAGGGTGGGGGAAGGAGCAGAGAGAGAGAATTCCAAGCAGGCTCCACATTGTCAGCGCAGAGCCTGATGCAGGGTTTAAACTCATGAACCATAAGATCATGGCCTGAGTCAAAATCAAGAGTTAGATGCTCAACCAACAGAGCCACCCAGGCACCTCTTAAAGATTTTATTTTTAGGGGCACCTGGGTGGCTCAGTTAAGTGACCGACTTTGGCTCATGTCATGATCTCATGGTTCATGGGTTTGAGCCCTGCGTCAGACTCTGTACTGACAGCTCAGACCCTTAAGGCTGCTTAGGGTTCTGTGTCTCCCTCTCTCTCTGCCCCTCCCCCAGTCGTGCTCTGTCTTTCTCTGTCTCTCAGAAATGAATAAATGTTAAAAAAAAAGATTTTATTTTTAAGTAATCTCTACAGCTAACATGGGACATGAACTTACCACCTCAAGATCAAGTTGCATGCTCTACCAACTGAGACAGCCAGGCACCCCTCAGTGGTGCTCTAATTAAGGAGGGCTTCCTTATTGCCCACTGTAATATTACATCCAGTCTGCTGTTCTCACAAAATGACCTTGGTTTCCATAGCAGCTGCCACCTTCTAACATACAATATAACTTACTATTTCTGCTTCCCTGTTTCCTGTGTCTTCCTCGAACATAATAAAAGTAACATGAAGATGGGACTGCTTGTCTTGTGCCTGCATTTCTCTCATGCATCTCCCCAAAGTTCCTGAAAACCCAGTATGCGCTCAGTGCACATTTCTTAGAACAGTGAATAAAATGACATTTCAATTTCCCTCTCATTTTAACTATTCTTGGTGCCCTAAATGTCCCCTTTATGTCTCTCTCCAAAGTAGTGTGAAAATTAGTAAAGGATGCCTCATTTAAAATGGACTCAGGAGGGGGACCTAGGTAGCTCAGTCAAATAAGCGTCCAATTCTTGTTTTCAACTCATTTCCGGATCTTACAGATGGTGAGACTGAGCCCCATGTTGGGCTCTGCACTGACAGCATGGAGACTGCTTGGGATTCTCTCTCTCTCCCTCTATCTCTGCACCTTGCTGTGCTCTCTGTCTCTCAAGTAAATGAACATTAAAAAAAAAAAAATAGAATGGAGTCAGGAGGCCCTGAAGGCTGACCTCTCACATAGGTCGGACATGAAAAATCAGCAGGAAAAAGGAAAAGAATTTAGATCTTGACAGGGAGGATGCTGCCCAGGTAGGACTTTAATCTTTAGCTTTAAATAAAAGAAGGATGATCTCTCCTTGTCCCAGCAAGGACACACTAACCATGGCATACAGCCAATGAAAAACTACTGTAAACTCAAACTCTTGTTCTTCAATGTCATTTATTGAAATATTCCTCCCCAATTTCCTTCTAAAACCTAGTAAAAGACAACTTTTCCTGTGTTTCCTCAGATTTGCTAGTGGTATGCAATAGTGTGCTTATATGCAGTTGAAATTCCTCTGCTTTTCCTGAATAAACTCAGTTTGCTAATAAAATAACTGGCTGTTTATTTTTAAGCTTGAAAGTAGTATTACTCAGTGTTTTCAAAAATGAAAAAGTCAGGGTGCCTGAGTGTCTCAGTCAGTTAAGCATCTGACTTCGGCTCAGGTCATGATCTCATGGTTCTTGAGTTCAAGTCCCACATTGGGTGAGCTTGAGCCCCACCCCCCTTAGGGTGAACACAAGCACCACTTTAGGTGAGCCACACTTCTTACTCTCTCTCTCCCTCTCTCTCTTTCTGCCCCTCATGGGATTCTCTCTCTCTCTGCCCCTTACTCGCTTATGCCCTCTCTCTCAAAAAAAAAAAAAAAAAAAAAAAAAAAAAAAAAAAAAATCACAATTTGGAGATAAAACCTTCACAATGACCAAGCACATTGGTGTAGCACAGTCACATGCTCCATTTTATTCTATCTTCTCAGACTACTTAGAGTCGGCTTCTAAAAGTCCTGTGAGTTTGTAACTGTTTTTTAGTCTTTACTGATGTGTAGATAGAATGTTGGTTTACCCATAGGTACTTCGGCCACTGCCTTTAAACCACTAGATAAATGTTGTGAACTGCTTTCTGAAATGGCTTTTCACATCTGATTTTGTAGCATACTTTCAATTCCTACTGCCAGTGCATGAAGAACTATGAATCACTTCCCAGCAAGGAGATGAGATCATCGGGTTCAAATGACCCTTTAACTCAGGGTTCAGATTCTCCCTTTGCACACTCGCTCCAACTGAAAATGGCAACATGTGTTTGGGACCCAAAACAGCATCAGTTAACTTGCTCTCTGTTTGAGATTAATGTCAGACTCCTAAAAAAAATGGAGTATGATGAAGTTTGGGGGTGAGGGAGGGGTGGTCCAGAGCCAACGACCAAGAAAGAATTCTTTAAGACATCTTTGGTGCAAAAAAAGTGATTTTTATTAAAGTATGAGGACAGGACCTGTGGGCAGGAAGAGCTGCCCCAGACCCTGTGGAGAGACTGGATATATATTTAGGAGTTGGGGGAGGTAAAGTCAAGGGGAAGTTTCCAGTGAGATTTTCATATGCTAAACAAGAGTCACAGGATAATGCAGACCCAACTATTGTCAAGCTAATGTTGTTTTTTCCCTCTAGCAAAGCATTAGCATTAAGAAAGTAGGGAGTTCCTGGAGAAACATTTTACTCTGCCTGCCTCAAGTATCTATCTGCCAATGGGCTGCAGGTTATAAGGAAATTTTACCTGCCATTTCCTTCTTTCTGCCTTTGTTCCCTCATATCACTATTGATGGGTGATATTGGAGCTCGAGGAAACTGAGCCTATAGTTTTCTGGAGATTAGGCTATTGATTAAGATTGTCTTTTTCTTGTAATTTACTAAGATATTTGCAAACTGATGGAGACTCCTGTCCTGTATAACTGTGATCTCTACCAGCCATTTGTTTTCTGTCCTTTCCTTTGTCCTTGGGCAGCCAGGAGTGCCTGAGAAATGTCACACAAATCGCAAATGGGGTGGGGAGCATTTGTGGCCTGTCAGCTTGACTTATGCTCCTTCATCAAGTATATATGAAAATATGAAGTAAAAATAAACGGATAAAATTGTTTCTCAACAGATGGGACACAATCACGATTCAGGCAAGTGTAGAAGTGATGAAGTTTTGGGGTGATGGGGGGGTTCATGGGGTCAAGAGCCAATGGCCAAAAAAGAATTCTTGAAGATGTCTTTCCTGCAAAACGGTGATTTTATTAAAGCATGGGACAGGACTTGTGGGCAGGAAGAGCTGCCCTGGGGTTGTGACAGGTAACTCATTATATACCCTCAGGTTGGGAGGGGGTCAGGGATAGAGTATCTCTCTAAGTAATTTTGGAAGCAAGGTTTCCAGGACCTTGAGAGGCTAGCTGTTGCTAGGGAAACATCATTTATCACCGTTTAATAAAGTCTCAGTGATGAGACCCTTTAGATTCATATCAGGGAACCATAAGCTTGGAGTATGATTGCCAGCATGTATCTTGGGACAGTTGAGAAGTTGACTTACAGGATCCTCGAGGTTGGGATAATGTGAAGCCAAGGTTCTCTTTTGCTCCCTGTAAAGTGTCATCCTTGAGGCAGCTGAAATCCTAAAAAGGTGGTCCTGAAATCCTAAAAGGGTGGTCACTCTGCCAGTCTCAAGGACTTGTCAATGGGCTATAGGCAGTAAGGAAATTTAATTTTTCATTTGCCTTAGTTTCTCACATTACCATGGCAAGCACTTAGCCTCTTTCCTTTGTTGTTCAGTAGCCAGGAGTATCTAAGGAATATCACATATATTCCACTTGGTTGGGGAGGGGGGTGCAGCCTGTATTTTGCCCCTCAGCCTGCCTCATACTCCCTCATCAGAACCAGTGGCTAACCTCGTCATTGTTCACCTAACTCAGGGTGGCCTACCATCCCTCTTCCATCTTCCCTGTCACTGACCTGTATAGGGTGTGACAAAGAAAACCACAGGCCTCAGATGGAGTCACTTCTGCTAGGCCATGTCACCAAACCTGAGCATAATACCTAAACTCATTGTACTCTCAACCAACCCCAGAAATTTAGTTTGGGGTTGGTCAGTCAGGAATATTGGGGTCAATACCAAAAAGGTAATTTGCCATATGGATGGACCCTTTCCATCACCAAAGATGAGGTATTCCCCTGATAAGAACTTTTTGTCCCATAACAAAGTGACCTCACCTGACATAATCCTTTTTTTTCCTGTTTATGAAGTTCTTACCTTAAGCTTTCTGTAGCACCTTGTTGCTTCCCTCTACTTGGTAGATGTGATGCTGCCCAATTCACAAATGAATGACTAATCCTCAAGACCTTTAAAATGCACTGGGCTGAATTTTTATGGTAACAGGGACTTTTCTATTGTTCTAACCAATTACAAATTGACTCTAACACTTCAGGCTGCAAGCATTTGAAGAGCAACAACATCTTTCCAGCTGTGCACAGACACATTTTGATGTCGGAACAAAGGCAGGAGGAAATGGCAGATAGAATTAAATTTCCTTATAACCCACAGCCCATTGACAACTACTTGAGGGTGGCTGAGTAAAATGTTTCTCCAGGAAATCCTACTGTCTTAATGCTAATGATTTGCTAGAGGGAAAAACAACCTTAGCTTGACAATAGCTAGGCCTCCAATATCCTGTGACTCTTCTTTAGCATAAGAAAATCTCATTGGAAACTTCACAGTGACTTACCTCCCCCAATTCCCAAATATATAACTAGTCTCTCCATATGGGTCCTGTCCCCGTGCTTTAAGAAAATCACCTTTTTGCACCAAAGATGTCTTCAAGAAATCTGTATTGGCCATCAGCTACAGGCCACCCCACCATCACCCCAAGTCTTCATTAACTTGACTTCTGAAGTACTGTACACAACGGAACGAGGTGTAATTTCCGTTAGGAAGAGGTCGTGGGAGCATGTAAAATAAGTTCTCCTTTGGAAGCTGATTGAGCATCATGGGGTGTGAAATTAGGGCACTTCTCGGTTTTTAACAAGGTTCAAACAGTTCTCCATGGGTAGGACCAGCACTTTCCAGTAACCTGCCAGGTGAGGCGTGTCCAGGCTCCGGGTGCAGAAGCTACTTCTGCTCCAAAGCTCCAGGGTACAGAACCCACTCTCAGCTACTGCACTGGGAGCTAAGGTACCCGGAAGACACTGGATACAGAGGACAGAGCGAGGAGCCAACAAGGGAACAGGAAAGGGATTTCTAGGCGTGCGCAGCCGCTGGGGGCGGGACTTCCGGCCTCACCCCTCGGACGACTTCTGGCCTTTCCTCAGGTCGGCTCAACCTCTAAGGTTCCGGAGCGGACTATCGGGGAGGAGGTGACAAACTGACAAAGCGCGAGGGGAGGCGACGTCCCCGCCGAATAGACTGGGGATAACGACTCGCTGACGCCACTCGGGCTGCTCCCCGCCGGGGCCGGAACTGGGACCGCGGGCTCGAGTGTCAGTTCTCCCACAGAGTCCGATGGCGGCGGCCGCGTCGAGGAACCCGGCTGAGGTAAACGCGCGGCCCCCGGGCCCTCCCGCCCCGCCC
>NW_024412774.1:751132-762308 GCF_014898765.1 Herpailurus yagouaroundi
TCCTGCTCTTAGTTACCACCAAAGAGTTCACACTGGAGAAAGGCCTTAGGAGTGCTGTGAATGTGGGCAGTCTTTCAGCCAAAGCTCCAGTCTCACTCAACAACAGAAAGTATAGTAGATGAAGCCCTTCTGAGTGATCAATTATGAATTGTTTATGTTCACTAGAAGTTGTATTTCTCTTCCTATCCTCTATTCAGGATTAGCAGATAATGTCTTTGGGAGGTAATTTGAATCAGAATGGGTCATGAGTGTGGATGGAGCCCTCATGAATGGGTTTGTTGTCTTCATACCAGTTCTAAGAGAGCTTGCTTCCTCTGTGTACCATGTGAGGACCCTTTTGAGAAGATCATCTATAAATCAGGAAGTTGCTCCTCACCAGACATGGAACCGGACCCTATAGGGAATGTTAGGTTGGCTATCCAGCCTCCAGAAAGAAGTTTCTGTTGTTTGCAAGTCACCTAGTTTGTGGTACTTTGTTAGAGCAGCCTGAGCTAAGACATGTGAAGAATGTGGGCAATCTTTTGGCGAAGGATACAGTTTCATAAAAATCAGAAATTACCCTGGGTAAGGCCTCATGAGTGAGGGGAATGACACAATTCCTTTTGCCAGTCCTCTGTCTTCATTGCACACTTAGAGTTCACACTGCCAAAGGGCATTAAGGTAGCAGAGCAGGTGGTATTTCCTTGAGTAGTGTAATCACAGTGGAGGAGTGCCTTTGTGAAGCAGCCGCTTAGCTGGAACAAACCTTATTCACTTGAATGTCCGCAGTGGAGTGACTTACCCTAAGTTCCAGCTATTTGGGAAAACTTGAGGAGCTGTGTTGTGCTTCTGATGTGTCCGGAGTCATTGCTAGATTGAAGTCACTGCCAGTTTCTATAACAAATGACTCCACTTTGATACCTGACAGGTCCCCCTAATGTGTATCAACCACCGCCTACATGCTTAAGCATGTTACCCCTGCGCGTTGTCATTGGTGATGGACATTATGGGTAATTGGAACTTCACATTCCCTTCTAAGTTAGGACATGGATGTGATGCAGTGTTTATCCACAGTACCTGATCTGAGATTTGGATAGTGTCTTGCAGATAAAGAGTAAATGTCTTAGGATATTGTTGGTCTTGTGATGCTTGTGATAAATCTATGCAGCATCCAAGTCCCAACACAGGTATTTGCTGCCACATTTTGCTCTGGTTTATGCATTAATAAATGCCTTTTTTGTTTAATTACTTTAGTCTTAGGTGTTGTATTCTAATGGGTTATTTGAAAGCAGAATTAGGCTCTTCCAGCAGTAAGGAGTGAACAGATTTCATTGCATCCCAAGCTTGCTGTGTCCTGGAGAGGATAATTACAAATAAATAATATGTACGTGTGCACTCTCCAGCTTGGGTGTGAATTTGCATTATGATCCACTACCTTTCTTATGGGCTGAATTGTGAATCCAAAATACCTATGTTGAAGTTTTGGCCCCCAGTATGTCAGAATGGGACTATAGTGAAACACAGGATGTTTAAAGATATAATGAAGTTGAAATGAGGTTACTAGGATGGACTTTTAGTATGACTGGTGTCCTTATAAGAATAGTAGCTGAGGATAGAGGACCAGAAGAATGACCATTTGAAGACAGGGAAATCCCCATCCTCAAGCCATTTCCATGTCTCTCCAAGGACAGAGGCCTGAGAAGAAACTAACCCTGCTGATTTATGTCCAGTTTCTAGATTCCAGATTTGTGGGCAAGTAAATTTCCGATGTCAAATCGCCCATGTGGTACATTATTATGGCAGTTCTAGCTAATACAGTCCCCTGTGTTCTATATCTGGATTCTGTGTGGATGCCGGCAATTTTCCTGTGCTCAGAGGGCACCCTGAAGAGGGAGCATCTCCAGTGGTTATGAAACCATCTCCAGTGGTTAGGAAACCATCTCCAGCGGTTGTGGAGACGACATGAATATTTTGCTTGTCCACAGCTGATACCACATACTGCCAGGCACTGTTGAGTGGAATATCTACCCCAAATGCTTCAAAGGAGCCATGCGGACTGACGCACACTATTCGTGGTTACACCACAGGGGCAAGGGAACTGTAATTGGTAATCTAGAAGATAGGGTAATGAGGGAATAGAGGAGACATCAGCCACTTAGTGGAGTGTATCTCTTACAGACATGTATCCACAGATGTTCTAGTGACTGGCTGGGCAGGATCGGTGTGCACAGAAATTCTTCACTATCAGACATATGTATCCTGTGCAACAGAGCTCATTGTATCTGAAGTCTCATATCCTCTCTGGTGTTTACATCTCAAGGCCATTGTGTGCAAGAGGAAAAGGATAGGGGACAAGGGTGGTTTCAAGTCCAGGGTGGTAGCTTTTTTGACACACCTAGCCAGCATTGTTGTTGGTACCAGCTGTGCCTGTGGCAGATGCTTGTTCTGAAACATTCACCCCCCAAGTAGTCTCCCAGGTACTCCCCAGCCTCCTTGGCTATAAAACCCTGTCTTCCTGAATTGGTGGTGCAGGGACCGACTCCTCTTATGGGTGCCAAAGTCACGGTTCTGTCCCTGAGTCCGTAAATAAACCATTTCTCCTCAAGCTGGACTCCTCAACCTTTTCCCTTGCTTAAGGTTTGGAGGTCATGTTGCGTATACGTCCCTTCCAGGCAATACTACTATTTTCTTCTCTGGAAGTATACCACTATTTACCCATTCATCTGTTTGGACCATTTGGGTTACTTAGAGTTTTGGCGTTTGTAAACAAAGTGCTCTCTCAAAATTTTCATTACCGTTCTTTATGTGGATAGAGGTTTCCTTTCTCTTGTGGTGAGACTCAAAGCGCAATGCCCGTCACAGGTAGGTTAGTGCTAATATTTTTAAGAAACTGCCAAAATGTGATCTAAACTTCAGTTCTGCATTCCCACCAGCATGTAGGAGAGTTCCAGTGCCTCCAGTCCCTGCCACTACTTGATAGTGCCAGTCTGTAATGTCAGCTCATTTCATAAGTGTGTAGTGCTGTTGCCATTGCATTTCCTAGGGGTGTTGATTTTGAGTATTTTTTCGTGTGTTTATTTACCACCTGTCTATCTCCTTTGGTACAATTTTTGTTCATATCCTTTGCCCATTATCTTTCTGATGAGTTATGGCTATTTCCATTTTCATTTACAAATAAGAAACACATACAACAATGGTTTGTATTCGAATTTTCCTCATTCTTAAATGGTGTGACATTTTGCTGTATGGAGTCATAGTAACAGTGTTAGGCTATTTCTTCACTATTTTCACTCAGCTGCTTTTGTGTCCTGCACACGTGACAGCCCAGAACACCATACATGTGTAAGTTTAGTGTGCATTCTTACCATTATGTCTTCACTTTCTTACATCCAGGCATTCAGAAATACAAAACTACAGCCCTGCTTTGTAGTGCTTGCCAATTTCCCAAGTGTAAATTCTCCCATCATGAGAGCGGGATATGCTGGGAGAAGGCGCTGAAAAATTCCACTTGGGTGTTTGGTGGAAGACTAAACTTTGGCGTGTGCAGGAGACTTTACGATCCCAGGCGGACAGGAGCTCGGGTGGGGGTGGAGGTGGGGGTGCTGTGAGCCAGCTGCAATTCTGCACAAGCCTCAGGAGAAGATGTTAATCCTGATTGGCCAGAGGGGAGGGACCTCCCTAAACACCCTGATGGGTGAGTGAAAATATGGCTGGCCTCACCTTAGTGGTGACCAGGTTGTCGGGCAAACCCGCTGGGTTCAGATTGCTTCCTCGGATCCCACCCAGTACCTTGGAAGGATTTCTCACCCTCTAGGATCACCTCCATGTGATGTAACTCTTTGTTTCTGTAATAGTTGAGTGCATTCCCCAAAGATGAATGCCTTTGGTGCATCTCACCCTGAATCTAGGTTGCCTTACCAGCCCTCCCCCTCAGGGGAAGACTGCTGGCCGGGGCACTGCGGCCATTTCTGGCTTCCCCCTCTCCAGGGAGGACTGGGAGCCAGTGGGGCAGGCAGAGGAGGGCGACACTCCCAGAAGGAGAGGTCAGCGGCCTTAGTGTAGGAACCCGCTGAGACCTTTTTTCCTTGGACCCACGCGTGACGGTGGTGTCATCTCAGAGCATCAGCCAGGAAGGGGCCTGCAGGGAGAAAAAGGTGCTGGGTCACAGGTCAGGAGTGGCACAGGGACAGAGGAGACAAGGGACAGGTCAGGAAAATGGCACCCCCTGGAGGTGACTTTGGAAGGACCTGCTGGGTTGAGTCCCCGTATGTCCTGTGGAGCTCAAGGTCCCACTGTGGATCCTTAATGCAATGCATTGCCCGGAGCGCTGGCCATTCTTGACCCGGGAGGCGCCTGAGGGACACAGCCCAGTCCACAGGTGAGTTCTTGATTCCTTTCCACGTGCACAATTGTGACCACTCTGGCAGCTCCTCGGGGTGACAGGGTGTGACATCTGGGCTAAACTCGTTGGATTAGGTTGTCCAAGATTATGTAAAGGAAAAAACTTCAGGCACAGGTTGGTCAACAAATTATGAGTTTGTTGTACTGTGGGGTACAGGGATGTAAGAGCACCCATCCTGGGGGTCCCAAGTGGACTAGGTTTGGCTGCTCAGCGGTGACAAAATCCCAAGGCAGAGGAACGAGTTGGGGGTGAATCTCTTTCAGGGAGGCTAACATAGGGAACACAGTGGACTAAACTCTCAAAGACTGATTCCAAAGTGGTGAAAACACTTCTAGGTTTATATAAGAAAAATGTCAGCAAAGGTGGGTGTGTACATGCAGGGAGGCAGTGAGTCAAGTAGATCATTGTCATGGAGTCACTCATGAGTGGGGTCTTGCTGTTCAGGGCACTCTTTATTGCTTGAAGGGGTCGTTTTGGTTCTCATCTGGGAATGCTTGCCATCAAGGTCTTCCTTAGCCAAGAGACAAGCTCAAAGAACCCAATGAGAAAGTTTGGGGTCAAAACGGGGGCAGCTGAGTTCCTCTTTCAGTACTAAAAAAACAGGATGTATGGGAAATCTACCTTGGGCCCTCCAGCCAACCTAGTAATTGTGAAAATTTAACAAACACCTTTAGCCCACATGATTAAGCTTTTTCTGTGTATCCAAAGATCCGGCGTTGTCTCATGGAAAGAACTTAGCACTTCTGCATGTCACAAAACAAACCTGACCCCTAGCATTAAGTCATCAGACCCCCTTGACAACCTTCCAGCACTGTGAAAACATCTATAGCTGCGACTATTGAGTCTGCATGCAGTCAAGAAACTTATGGACCACTGTACTCCCTTTACGATTAACGTCTCTAAACTCCATTAAAAACCCCTGGGCTACACACAGACCTTGGTTTTGGCCTTTGTACAACAGCCCCACCTTCCTTAGGTGATCACCCTCTTGAATAAAGCTCATATTCCTTTCCATGGAACATTTGTCTCTTGCATATTGGCTTTTGGAGCAATGGGCAGCTGAACTTTGTCTTTGGTAATGTACAAACAGGAATTAACAGACACATAGACACATGATGGGGTTTTGGAGTGATGGGGGTCCAGAGGTGATGGCCAAGAAATAATTCTTGAGATGACTTTGATGCAAAAATTGATTTTATTATAGCATGGGGACAGGACCCAGGGGCAGAAAGAGCTGTACTGGGATTGTGAAGAGAGTTAACTGGTTATATACAGGGACCTGGGGGAGATAAAGTCCTGAGGATGTTTCTGATAGGATCTTCATCTGCTAAAGAAGACTCACAGATTGCTGGACGCCCAGCTATTGTCAAGCTAAGGTGGTTTTTCCCTTCAGCACATTAACATTAAGAGGATAGGGAGTTCCTGGAGAAATGTTATGATCTGTGTTTGACTCAAGTATTTGACAATGGACTGTTGGTTAAAGGAAATTTAATTTTATCTGCCATTTCCTTCTTGCCATTGTTCCCCACATCACTGTGGAGGGAAGGGTGAATTTGGAGCTAGAGATTTCTGGAGATTAGGCTATTGATAAGGTTGCCTTTTTCTTGTAATTTACTAAGATATTTGTAAACTGATGGAGACTCGTATCTTGCATGACTGTGATATCTATCAGTTAACCATTTGTTTTTCCCTTTCCTTTGTTCTTGGACAGCCAGGAGTGCTTGAGGAATGTCACACATAACCCACTGGGTGGAGGGGGAGGTTTGCTGTTAGCCTGTACTTTGCCCTCAGCTTGCCCCACCCTCCCTCATCATATCCCCTGAACAGTTTTGATCCTGAAGTCATTAAGGTTGTTAAAAGTGGAAGGTCTCATCTTCTGTAGCTTCTTCCTGCTGAGTAGGGGTGTAGAGATGTCCCTACCTATGGGTCAATATTGATCAGGTGGGAAATGTATGGGGGAGTTGCAAATGGTGGAGGCAACTGGATCCAACGTGGACAACAGGTGTGAACCTCCTTGAGGAGAAAAGATCATCTGTTGTTTTGAAGTTATTGCAGGGGTGGACTCTGGGCACCAGAGTAGTTGACAAAAATCCTCTAGTCCAGGAGGTTAACCAATCACTAAAGGAAAGAGAGGGATTGTTTAAAGCACCAGTCTGAGTATTCATGTCAGTTAGAAATCCAGAAATATTTTTGTGGTAATCTGGAATGCACATACAGCATTGTTTGTGTGAGAGCACGAGTTCCACTTTAAGTAGCAGCTAAAACATTTAATCCCATTTTATTTTGTAGAACTGTTTTATGAATTTGGGCTATTTTAGCATTGAATAATATGTTATTTTAAGAGTCATTTAAGAACTTAACTGTGTGGGGCGCCTGGGTGGCTCAGTCGGTTAGGTGTCCGACTTCAGCTCAGGTCATGATCTTATACTCCGTGAGTTCAAGCCCCACGTCAGGCTCTGTGCTGACAGCTCGGGGCCTGCTTCAGATTCTGTGACTCCTTCTCTCTCTACCCCTCCGCCTCTCACTCTGTCTCTCTTTCAAAAATAAATAAACATAAAAAAAATTTTTTTAAATACCTTAACTGTGTAACAGGTGGTGTTTAGCCAACAGGTGCTTTCCTGTTTAGTAAGCAATCAGGTAATTTTAGAAAGACATTTTTATAACAAAAATAAAGGTTAATGGATAGAGAAAATTACAAACCCAGTGTCTACCAGTGCTGCCAGTGAGATTTTTAGATGTCAGGCTTGATGCATCCTCAGATGGAGTGGAAACAGGCAGCAGGAATCAGATTGGTCTTTCTGGTTTGTAACTCAAATGTCTGTGGTGATACTTTTGAATGGCCCATTGTAAGAAGGAATTGTTAGTATAAATTGGGGAAAGGATAATGAAAAAGAAAGGTACAACCACCATAAGAGAAGTTTGAGGCTCACAGGAATGAGAGGGCACATTAGTTTGCTCATTGATTAAAGGGGGTACAGGTTTTATTTGAGATATAGGAGACTATGAAGAGTGTCCCTCTAATTTACTGCAGTGGGAGTACTCAATATGACCCCATAGGGGCCCTTCCATTCTGGAGTTAGATCTGCTGCTGTATTAGACTTTCAATCTTTTTAATAAACCAGGTCTTTGGGTGTAAATGGTATGGGTTTCTATTAGCTGTCAGATTAGGTTTAGGGAGGATATGGTTTGCACATTCACTTAGAGATTTATGAATTAACCCGGCCTCAAGTGAATAATTTAATGAAGTACTATAGTCCTTATCTATTGATAGGCTTACAGTGATAAAAGTCTTTACATACAATTGTTGGGGGAATCCATCCCACTTTCCAGTTGTTTAAATAATCATATGCCCATGGGGTCTTATTATTACCCCCACAGAACAAGAAGCAAAAAATTGTCCACACCTGTGCCATTGTGACAATTTTTCTGAAGTTTACCTCAAGTTGTCTAGTTTAGGCAAATAACATTTAAAGACAATGAAAACTAAAGTTTAACATCCATAAAGGTGCATTATTGAAACATAGTTTTTCTAAGAACCCTCATTTCCAGGTATAGCCAAATCAAGATTAATTCTTTTGTAGACCAAATCAAGTTTTAACAAACTTGGCCTAATTATTTACATAAGCTCAGCAAAAACAGCAATTTATCATGTAGATCTTTTAAAGTTTGCTTTGCTGGAAACTTTTGTAAGGAATCTCCAGATTGAACTTTTGGTAGGCTCTCAAGACCAGAAGCCAAGACAAGTACTTGCCATCAGACAGTCCTGCAATACCTGTAGAATTATGCAAATTCCTCCTCACACAGTCCCCAAGATATCCTGAGGTTCCTGCACCTGCCAGGAAGTGACATTCTTTACTCACCTGGTAAGGCTGCTGGGAACTCTGTAAGCAAGGTATCAGGCTAACATTTCCAAGGGGGTTTATGCCTCCATGTTTCTTTTTTTTTTTTTTTTTAATTTTTTTTTTTTAACGTTTATTTATTTTTTGGGGACAGAGAGACAGAGCATGAATGGGGGAGGGGCAGAGAGAGAGGGAGACACAGAATCAGAAACAGGCTCCAGGCTCTGAGCCATCAGCCCAGAGCCCGACGCGGGGCTCAAACTCGCGGACCGCGAGATCGTGGCCTGGCTGAAGTCAGACGCTCAACCGACTGCGCCACCCAGGCGCCCCTCCTCCATGTTTCTTAAAGTGAACCTGTTATGCCCAGAATTCATGATCCCCAAAGACAACCAGGGAGCTGAGTCCAATGCAAAAGCAAAGAGCCTTTATTCGAGCTAGCTCGAGTTCAATCCCCTACCTGCACTGATGCAGTGGTGAGATGCCGGGGAGAGAGTGCAAGTTTCAAAAGCATAAAGGTTTTATAGGGATCTAGGGGTGGTTGGTGGGGTAATGGTCGTGGCCTTAGCCGATTGGCTGGGGAAGGGTCAGAGTCCCATTGCGCAGGTCACCAGACGTGGTTTGAACGGGAAGTTTGAATGGGTGAGAGGGAAGTTACTCGAGGGGAGGAGGCGTGGTCTGAGGTTTGAGCAGGAATTTCTTTCTGCGGTTTTCCCGGAAAGGGGGCCATGTTGGGGACATAGTCACTCAAGATGGAGGACACAGAACAAGATGGAGGACGCAGAACAAAATGGAGGATACAGAACAAGATGGAGGACACAGAACAAGATGGAGGACACAGAACAAAATGGAGTCAGCCGGCCTAGGTCTGCTCTTTCAAACCTTAGTTCCTTAGAGTTGTGTGGTCATATCTGAGTCTATGCATGTCTCTCAAATATGACATTCCAGTCAAAGCCTTGGTAAAATAACCAGTATTTCCAATGGCATCCTGTTACAAGGTGAACATCTTCTTATTGAACTTACGCAAGTAAGTATGATTGCCATGGAGAAAGAACACTCACTGAGTTTGTGAATTTCAGAGGGTTTAAGTAGAGAGAAAAGTTCAATACTATAGTTTGTTGACAAATGAATACTTTATCACATTCCTGTATATCATAGATATCTTAAGAGAAAGTTTCCTTAATCTGGGTGAGCAAATATTAGAGATCCAACAATATTTCCAACAAGAATCACAAAACTATAATCTTCGTCTCAGTTCATTTAGTCCCATGTTCCTAATTCTTGTTCAGTTTGAATGCAGCTTTTTCATTCTGGAAATTCTTACCCATTTTAGTTTTAGGATTTTTAAAGATGTCAAATACCTGTGTTTGTCCTAAAAGTCCTTTTTATGAATCTTCTTGAAGATGAAATATGTTTTGAGAATGAGAACAATTATGAATGACACAATCTCAGAAATGGACATTGCTAAAGATCTTATGAGAGTTCCTTATATGCAATTGACAGGGAAATTCAGTGATTTCTGTGACACATAACATTTTATGATCAGAATATCAGGTGATTACCTTATTACCGAAACATATTAAAATTTTAGGAGTTGCATATGTATTTGAGCATTTATAGCATTTACTTATGCAATACAACCTAAGGTTTACCATTATTTGGGAGAGCTTTTCCAAGTAACTTAACATACCAAATAAGTCTGAATGGTCAAAAGGACTTCATTTACAATTTAAATCCTGGGAAGTGTGTTAAAACCTTACAAAGTTATAAAACATATCCTAAATAGGATTACAGATCATTGTGAATCTTATTTGTTTAACCAAGGTGGCAATAAGAGATTCCAAAGGCAAATATGTAGGGTTATATAGTTGTTAGCAAAACTTTGCTGGTTTAACATTGACAAGTTTTAACTTTAAGTAATCAAAGACCTGATAAAGACAAAACATAAAGCTTTGGTTTTCCTGGCGGACAAGAGAGCAAAAGCTATTGTTTACATTATTCTTAACAGCAGATCAACAGTCCAAGAAAACTTTGTCTTTTGAACCGAGAAAAAAGCAGAATTTTAATCTAATACCAGTGTACTTTTAAAATCCATCCATTTCATCCTTAGTCCATTCTGACCACCATAAAATTCCTTTCCAAAGATTTCCCTTTACAGACCTACAACTTTCCTTCGCCTTCCGATTTTGTCCCAAGCCATTTCTCTGCAAACAACCAATCTCATTTAGGACAAAATTACTTTCTTTTACCTTCAACAAAACTGTATTTCCATTTTACATACAGAGTTGCTTTTCTTATATCTGTTAGTCTTAACTACATTCTGCAGAATTTTAACTCAGAAACCTTAGTCTCCAGTGAAAACAGTAACCAACTGTAACTTGTTATACCAGAATTCTTTAGATGACAAATTTATAAACCAGTTAAACACAAAGCATGTTTACCAACAGATCCAATAGCCTTAGTTTTTCTGCAGTAAGTCGAAGCACAAACCTATGTTTAGTAATCAATGCTTTAGTATTTTATCTCATTAGATATCCAGTGATTTCAATCACATTTAATGTGTGTGAGAGAAACTTTAAAGTTTCAGATTACCAAAGGCTTTGAAAGCTATCTTAACAATTACCCATGAAAACTTTGGGGCAGACAAAATTAACCAATATTTTAAGTCATATTTGCTAACAAATTCGAACAGAGATAATATGAGTTTACTTGACCTTCAGCAAGCCTAGGTAGATGAGTTCCATATTTAATGCTGATAACTATAAATACAGGTCTATCTTAATTAAACCAAAGAATTTAAATTAGTTTACCAAATATGTTTCACTTGGGTCCAGTTAAGACAAATTTTTCCCCATTGTCCATTTTTTAACCTGGAACACTGGTGGGAAAATCTTAATAGGCCAATCCAACAAAAGAATTGAAATTAGTTTACCAAATATTGGTGGTATAATTAAGATAG
>NW_024412774.1:762408-772837 GCF_014898765.1 Herpailurus yagouaroundi
GCTCTTCTTCTCTGACTTTGAGGGTGGGAGGAGGAGTTAATGGTGCCTGAGGCACTGAGGATGGTATAGGAACCAGTTCTGCAGGCCGCACCTAAGATGGTGCAGAAAGAGGAAGAGGGGGAGGGGAAGGAAGAAGCAAGTTGCCAGCAGAAGGTAGACAAAGGGAATTCCCAGTCCTGAACCTTGTCACCTTGGACAGAGCAACAGATCCCATTTCTGTCTATCTGTCTCTCTCTCGCCCTCTCTCTCCCCTGCCCCCCACCAACTATTGGAATTAGGCAGTCCATATCAGGCCGGAGAAGACAGAGAATTTCCCTGAAACAAATGGAGTTTCAACAGCTGCTTGGGAATATTCCTTAAAGTCCCTGTCGCAAGGTAGACTAACCACAGTTAGTTTCAATTATAGCCATTAACCTGGGAAATGATTGAGGGAGAGGCCTTCACATCTATTACAAGGAGGAACAGAGAGAGTCAGTGACCCTTTCGTTAAGGATGGCCTGTGTTTCCTCCAGCAACTGAGTTCTAGCAGGAGGAGGCCTGTTTAGACATCCAATTTGTCAGGAGGGAGTTTAGTAGCCAAACACATTTAGTAAAACACATTCTGCAAGAGGCCTTTTGGTCTGGGTCCTGATTTAGAGCCATGAAGACCTGGACCTAGGGTACCTCTGTCGATTTTCCCTATTGCCTGCAGAAGAGATCTGTTAGATTCGACTAAGGCCTTGCAGTGTTGCAGGACATCAGTCCTTTCCTAAATCTTGCAATCCAAATTGTTTTCAATGAATTAAAAAGGCATCCCAAGGGAGAGTCCTTAGGGATGGAAGAGAAGCTCCCAGGCTCCTAGAAAGAGAAAAGTAGAGAAGGTCGATTACCACGAAGATCCCCCCTGACGCCCAGGTGGTGTTTCATGCACCGTATATGTCAGAGGTTCCTGGTGTCAAAACGAACTGAGACATCCCTCAAATGAAGTCACTATGATGACCAACCAGCCAAACAAGACCGCTGAAAAAGGGATGGTAGCATTCCCCACCCCACCCCGCTTCCCCATTGCACCCTGGCTACAAATGGGTGCCAGTATATGGACCAAGTTTGCCTTGCTGAGAAGGCCAAGAAACCACCGTTTGTTTGTTTTTTAATTTTTTAATGGTTATATTTTTGAGACAGAGACCGAGCATGAGCAGGTGAGGGGCAGAGAGAGAGAGGGAGACACAGAATCAGAAGCAGGCTCTAGGCTCTGATCTGTCAGCACAGATCCAACACGGGGCTCAAACTCATCAACCGCAAGATCATGACCTGAGCCGAAGTTGGATGCTCAACCAACTGAGCCACCCAGGCACCCCCAAGAAACCACTGTTTTTAACCCATGGAAAATACTGGGAAAATGTTACATGGAGGAATTACTCAATTTTGTAATTTAAGTAGTAGTTAGTAGAGGCCATTGACCAAAAACAGTAAAGACAGAAATCCATCATGATCTAAGCGACATTCCAACACATATAGTTTTTACAGCCAACTTCCTAGGAAATGGTCCCTGGTTGGGTTTTAATTCAACTGGGTACTGGCTTTGGCCAGGTCCCGGTGCAGGTCCCCCTGCCAGAAGTGGCTAGACCAGGGATGTGGAGGGGGTCATGTTAGACCAATGAGGAGGAAACCTTATACTGGAGTCTTAAGATTGGCAACCATCTTGGTGACTTGGGTGGCTGTCCTGTGCCCAAGACATACAACTTTTTATAATGACAGGAATAAAGAGAGGGCGTCAAGTTTCTGGGTCTTATTACTATTCTGGCCAAGGTACTAACTTCTAGCCAAAAGTCAGGCTTTCTCCTCCATGTAGAGTAGCCATGGGCTAGAGGATTGCAGCCTGAACAATTGACCAGAAAATGTTCCAATAAGACCATGCTCCTTGAAAGGCCCTCGAAATGAGAGTAAAGGAAGAAAAGAGAAAGTACTCACCAAGTTTGCACCGAAGCTCAGAATCCAGTTGAAAAGACTCATAGCCCCACACATTGGATGCCATATGATGAGGTTTTGGGGTGATGGTGGGGTTCGTGGGGTCCAGAGCTGATGGCAAGAAAGAATTCTTGAAGACGTCTTTGGTGCAAAAATGTGATTTTATAAAGCATGGGGACAGGACCCATGGGCAGGAAGAGCTGCACCGGGGTTGTGTAAATGACTGGTTATATACTTTGCAGTTTTTTTTTGGGGGGGGGGGGTAAAATCAGAAGGGAAGTTTCCAAAGAGACTTTCATATGCTAAAGACTCACAGATTACTGGAGGCCTAGTTATTGTCAAGCTAATATTGTTTTTCCCTCTAGCAAAGCATTAAGACAATAAGGAGTTCCTGGAGAAACATTTTATTCTGCAAGCCTCAAGTATTTGTCAATAGGCTGTAGATTATAAGGAAATTTGCTTTTATCCACCATTTCCTTTTTGTCTTTGTTCCCCACAATACTACAATATTTACTAAGATATTTGTAAGCTGATGGAGACTCGATCAGTTTAACCATTTGTCTTCTTTCCTTTCCTTTGTCCCTGGGTAGGCAGGAGTGCCTGAGGAATGTCACACATATCCTACTTGGTGTGGGGGGCAAGGAGGGCTGCTAGGATAAGAAATTGAAACCTAAGAACACCCAATCGAAACACCCAATCACAAACAGCTAACTAGGCTTTCCCAAATAAGGCAATTCCTTAAGCTATAGCGAATCATGTAACTTCTTTGCTTTGCTTTCCACTTTTGTCTAAAAAAGCCTTTCCCCTGAGTTTGGTTTGATGCTGCCCAAATGTATTTGCTGTTTGCTCAAATATGGTCTTCAGAATTTTGATGTTCATCAATTTGGTGAGGGAGCCAAAGGCAAGTAGAGGGCGAACCACAAGCCAGCAACCTGCCAACCTCATTGGGATATATGTGACATTCCTCAGGCATTCCTGACTGTCATAAGCTAAGAGAAGGAGAGAACAAATGGCTAACTGACAGAGATGATAGTTATGCAGGATGCAAGTCTTCATCAGTTTACAAATGTCTTAGTCAATTACAAGAAAAAGACAATCTTATCAATAGTCCAGCCTCCAGAAACCCATATACTCAGTTTCCTGGAGCCCCAACATCACCCTCCCTTGCATAGTGATGTGGGGAACAAAAACAAGGAAGGAAGGAAATGGAAAATAAAATTAAATTTCTTTATAACCTGTACCCATTGACAAAGACTTGAGACAGGCAGAGTAAAACATTCCTACAGGAACTCCCTACTGTCTTAATGTTAATGCCTTCATGAGGAAAAAACAACCTTAGCTTGACAATAGCTAGGCCTCTCATAACTTATGCGTCTTCTTTAGAATATGAAAGTCCTTCTGGAAACCTCCCTTTTGCCTTTACCTCCCCCAGCTCCATAGTACATAACCAGTCACTCCTCACAACCCCAGTGCAGCTCTTTCTGCCCAAAGGCCCTGTCCCTATGCTTTCATAAAATCACCTTTTTGCAACAAAGAGGTCTCAAGAATTCTTTCTTGGCCATTCGTTCTGGACCCTCACCACCACTCCAAAACCACCTCAACTTTATCTTTTAAAAGAAGTAAAAAAAAAATAAATAAATAAAACCCACGTGACTCATCCTTGCTCAGTAGTGCTCTTATTAAAAAGAGCTTCCTTGCATAGGGTGCCCAGGTGGCTCAGTCCAGTGGGCATCTAGCTGTTGATTCCGGCTCAGGTCATGATCTCACAGTTCGTGGGTTTGAGACCCAAGTCTGTCAGTGCAGAGCCTGCTTGGGATTCTCTCTCCCTCTCTCTCTCTGCCCCTCCTCAACTCTTTCTCTCTCTCAAAATAAATAAACTTAAAAAAAGGGCTTCCTCACTACACAATGTAGTATTACATCCAATCCCCTCTTCTCACAAAATCACCTCTCCTTTTTTTCATTGCACCTGCCACATTCTAATGTACAATATAACAGTATTTCTGCTTTCATGTTTCCTGTGTTTTCCTTGAACATAATAAAAGCCACATGAATATGGGACTGCTTGTCTTCTCTCTCCATTTCTCTCGTGAATCTACCAAAAGTTCCTGAAAAGGCAGTATGTGCACAATGCAAATTTGTTAAGACAGTGAATAAACATGACAATTTTTAAAGTTGATTTATTTTGAGAGACACAGAGCAAGCAGGGCAGAGATAGAGGGAGAAAGAGAATCCCAAGCAGCCTTTGCACTGTCAGTGCAGAGTCCAACGTGGGGCTCAATCTCATGAACCCTCAGATCATGACCTGAGCTGAAATCAGAAGTCTGAAGCTTAACTGACTGACCCACCCAGGTGACCCTAAACATGACATTTCAAGTTCTTTCCCATTTAAACTATTCCAGGTACCCTAAATGTCCTCCTTAAGTCTCTCTTCAAAGTAGTGTGAAAATTAGTAAATGAAATCTCCTTTAAAAATGGAGTCAGGAGGCTGAAATGAGGGAGCTCTTAGTCTGGTAGGACATAATCTGCAGGAGGAAGGAATATCATTTATTTTATTTTATTTTTTAAATTTACATCCAAATTAGTTAACATATAGTTCAACAATGATCTCAGGAGTAGATTCCTTAGTGCCCCTTACCCATTTGGCCCACTCCCCCTCCAGTAACCCTCTGTTTGTTCTCCATATTTATGAGTGTCTTATGTTTTGTCCCCCTCCCTGTTTTTATATTATTTTTGATTCCCTTCCCTTATGTTCATCTGTTTTGTCTCTTAAAGTCCTTATATGAGTGAAGTCATATACTATTTGTCTTTCTCTGACTAATTTCACGTAGCTCAAAACCCTCCAGTTCTTCCCACGTAGTTGCAAATGGCAAGATTCCATTCCTTTCTGATTGCCGAGTAATACTCCATTATATATATATATATATATATATATATATCTATATCTATATATATTTATCACATTTTCTTTATCCATTCATCCAATGGACATTTGGGCTCTTTCCATACTTTGGCTATTGTTGATAGTGCTGCTATAAACATTGTGGTGCATGTGTTCCTTCGAAACAGCATACCTGTGTCCCTTGGATAAATACCTAATAGTGCAATTCCTGATTTGTAGGGTAGTTCTATTTTTAGTTTTTTGAGGAACCTTCATACTGTTTTCCAGAGTGGCTGCACCAGCTTGCATTCCCAAGGAATATAATTTTTATATTGACAAAGGAGGATGCATTCTGGGTAGGAATTTAGTCTCCTGCCTTTAATAAAAAGAAGGATGGTCTGGGGTGCCTGGGTGGCGCAGTCGGTTAAGCGTCCGACTTCAGCCAGGTCACGATCTCACGGTCCGTGAGTTCGAGCCCCGCATCAGGCTCTGGGCTGATGGCTCAGAGCCTGGAGCCTGTTTCTGATTCTGTGTCTCCCTCTCTCTCTGCCCCTCCCCCGTTCATGCTCTGTCTCTCTCTGTCCCCAAAAAAATAAATAAACGTTGAAAAAAAAAATTAAAAAAAGAAGGATGGTCTTTCCTTGCCCCACCAAGGACACACTAATGAAGGCATGCAGCCACTGAATATCTGCCACAGCCTCACACTGTTGTTCCTCAGTGAACTTTCATTGAAATCAGCACTCCCCAATCTCCTCCTAAAACCTCATAAAAACTGACTTTACCTGTGTCTCTTGACACTTGCCTGTGGACACTTGCCAGTTAAAATTCCACTGTTATTCCTAAATAAACTCAGTTTGCTAGTAAAATAACTGGCTGTTTATTTTTAAGCTGGAAAGTATTGCTCAATGTTTGCAGAAATGAAAATTTCACATTTTGCAGATAAAAGTCTCACAAAGACCAAGCACATTGGTCTGGCACAGCCACATGCTCTGTTTCATTGTATCCTTTCTCAGACTACTTAGAGCCTTCTTCTAATATTTATGTGAGTTCCAAGGCTCACTTGTTAGAGTGTCCAACTTCAGCCCAGGTCATGGTTTTGCGATCCCTGAGTTCCACCACCACACTGCACTCACTGCTGTCAGGACAGAGCCTGCTTCAGATCCCCTGACCACCGCCTCCCCCCACCCCACCCCCCCACCCCCGGTTCTCTATCTCTCACCTGGCTGTATTCTCAAAAATAAATAAACATTTAAAAAAGAAAAGTTCTGTGAATTCTACTGTTTTTTGGTCTTTACTGATGTGTAGGAATATGGGATGTGGGTTTGCCCTTAGGTATTTCTGTTACTGTCTTTAAACCACTAGATAAACGTTATGAACTGCTTTTTGAAATGGGCATTTCACATCTGATTTTCTACGATAATTTCAGTTCCTACTGCCAGTACCTGCAGAAATGAGAATCATTTCCCAGCGAGGAGATGAGATCATTGGGTTCAGATTCTCCCTTTGCACACATGCTCCAAATGGAAATGGCAACAGTATTTGGTACCAAATATAGCATCTGTTAAGTTGCTCTCTGAGATTGATGTCAAACTCCTATAAGGAATTGGGTATATCTGAGAATATGGAGTAAGAAATATATGGATAAAGGTGTTCCTCAATAGATGGGACACAATCACTATACAGGCAAGTGAAGGTTTGTGTGGAACCAGAGGCTGACCTCCTCATTGTCCACCTAACTCAGGGTGACTTGCCATTCATCTTCCTTCTTCCCTGTCACAGACATGCATGGAGTGTGACAAAGTAAACCACAGGCCCCAGATGGAGTCCCTTCTGCTAGGTCATGTCACCAAACCTGGGCATAATACCTACACTCATTGTACTTTCAACCACCCCCAGAAATTTAGTTTCCACTGGCCACTGAGGAATTTTGTGGTCAGCACTAAAAAGGTAATCAGTTACATGGATGGGTCCTCTCCATCACCCAAAGGAAGATGAGATATTTCTCTAATAAGACCCATTTGTCCCCCAATTAAGATGACCTCAACTGACATAATCCTTTTTTTTTTCTGTTTATGATGTTTTTGTCCTACCTTTAAAAAGCTTTTCCTAAAAACAAAAAAACAAAACAACACAAACCAACACCAAAAAACCTTTCCCTTTCTGTAGCCCTTTGGAGCTTCTCACTACTTGCTAGGTGTGATGCTGCCCAATTCACGAATCAACGAATAAAGGCAAAAGACCGTTAAAATGTACTGGGCTGAATTTTTGTTGTTTAAAGAAACTTTTCTATTGTTCCTAACCAATTACAAAACTGACTCTAACGCTTCACGGTGCAAGTGATGAAGAGCAACAACTTTCCAGCTGTGTATACTCCTTTGATTTCTGAAGCGCTGGACACATTTGAATGATGTGTCCTTTACCTCAGGAAGAGGTCGTGGGAGCATATAAAATAATAATTTTCCTCTTTGGAAGCTGATTGAGCTTCATGGTGTGTGAAGTTAGGGCTCTTCTCTGTCTTTAACAATGTGCAAAGCAGTTCCCCGTGGGTAGGAGCAGCACTTTCCACTAACCCTCGGGGTGCGGCGTGTCCAAAGCTCCAGGGTGCAAAACCTACCTCTGGTGGCAATACTGCGCTGGGAGCTAAGGTACCCGGAAGGCACTGGACACAGAGGACAGAGCGAGGAGCCAACAAGGGTACAGGAAAGGGATTTCTAGGCGTGCGCAGCCGCTGGGGGCGGGACTTCCGGCCTCACCCCTCGGACGACTTCTGGCCTTTCCTCAGGTCGGCTCAACCTCTAAGGTTCCGGAGCGGACTATCGGGGAGGAGGTGGCAAACTGACAAAGCGCGAGGGGAGGCGACGTCCCCGCCGAATAGACTGGGGATAACGACTCGCTGACGCCACTCGGGCTGCTCCCCGCCGGGGCCGGAACTGGGACCGCGGGCTCGAGTGTCAGTTCTCCCACAGAGTCCGATGGCGGCGGCCGCGTCGAGGAACCCGGCTGAGGTAAACGCGCGGCCCCCGGGCCCTCCCGCCCCGCCCTCCCAGCCTCCCCCCCGCCAACCCCGACCCTCCAGGCCCGAGCGCGGGGCGCCTGCTCGCGTCCCTGCGGCCCAGGTCCCGGTGTCCGGGCCCGGGAGGCGCTCGCGGGCGGGGTCCCCGCGTCTGAGCGCCGGCGTGACGGGGTGCGGGAACGAACGGGCTGCAGGGGAGGGGCCGGCTGGTGCACGGCTGCAGGGGGCCTGCGCCACCAGCGGGGCACGGCAGGTCTCGGTTGGTTCAGCGAACGCAAGGTGCAGCGGCGCCCGTGAGGCCTGTCACCTGGCTGCCTGACCAGTCCATCCGTGCTGGCGGTGTGCCAGGCGGTGTAACCCAGGTGTAAATACATAGGCCCAGTCTGGGTGCGGAGAGGACAGATTGCAGGGGTGGGGGGCAGAGGGGGCAGGGAGCGCAGGAGGGGGTGCCTGCGCCACTGTATGTCATCGTTGACGGGCCAAACGGTCACCGTGGATGTCAGAGAAGCGGTTGAATTTTGGCCCCGGGTTCGAGAAGGGCCAAAGCAAATTTGGGGTGTTGCAGGAGACAGGAGAAAGGGAGGGGTCCCGGAATGCCTGGGGGCTTTGGTCCTTTGAAGTCTAATCTGCCAGTTATTTGACGGGCAAAACTGAGTTTCTCTGAGAACGAAAGAGCACCGCAGTCTGGAACAAGCAAGCTGAGGCTCAACAGTAGGCCAGTCTGGAGGACACGAGAGAGGTAGGCTTTTTTAAAGGGGGAGGGGCTAAATTGGGAAGGCTGTTAAAATCTACAAGTCCCTGAGAGTAAACTGGGAATTGAAAGTATAGTGGCTTCCCATTGGCTGAGCTGTGGGTGGGGTGGTCCCGAAAGCCTGCCTTTTCCCTCTGGGCTAGTAGAGGAGGTAGTTTCCCAGTCCCCAAGTTCAAGTGTGTCGTCCTGTCGGGTCTGCACTGATCATGGCGGTAGTGCGTGAGAGCTCCCCCAGCTGCGTCCTCCCGACTCCCTTTTAGTGAGGTTTCCCGTTTTTAATTTTCAGCGGTCCTAGCAGCGGAAGGTGTGGACGCTCCATCAGGGGGACGGAAGGTGGCAGTAGGTTGATTGTCCTTGGAGATCTCCCAAGTTGCTTGGACGTCGTTAAGTCTTAGATGTTCAGAGAGGCGTGGGTGACGTCATCCAGTGAGCAGCGGGACAGGAAAACCCGGGAAACCGGGGCAGGTTTCAGGATGGAAACTTTGAAAAGTGACGGCAGTTGTGTGGCCCCGGCGGAGGTTTGGATCACATTGAGGAGGGGGTGCAGACTAGGGGGGCAATGCTATTAGTAGGTCGGAGGGCCTTAGTGAGGTGTGCTGAAGAGTGGTCCCCTGGCTCAGCGCCTGCTTGGGGCTGCTGGGCAGTGCGGGCACAGGCGAAGGAGAGAGAAAGATGTGGCAGATGGATGGGTGGGTAAGGCTTCCATGGCATGATGGGACAAGAGATGGCTGAGGACACCTAGGAGTAATTGCGGCAAGGTGACAGGGAGTCTGGGGCTGCCCTTTATTCAGTGGTGTAGGGCTTCAGCAGAACTTTGTGGTGCGCTTTTCTGGTGTCCCGGCCGTTTCACAGTCTTGCTGATGGATAAGGTGTGGGGCCAGTGTGGTCACTTGTGCGTCTCTGTGCCTGGCAGGGAGACCTTTAGGGCTGGGCTTTTCACAAAGGTTCAGTGCAGAGTGGAGGGTTGTGACTGTTGGAGGGACAGCATGGGCAGCACAGAAGTATTAGAGGGACTGGGAGTATCTGAAACGGCCACGTGGCTGTGGGTGTGTGTCCCTGAAGCCAGGCTCCCCGGCAGGCGAGGGGGACTTCTCGGCCGCATTTGAGGCTTTCCCTCTGGTGGGATCCATGAGAGTGCTGGGGTTGTAGTGGAACCTGTTTGGATTTGTCACACATCCTTTGGGTGTCATGTGACAGGTACCAGTGTGAGTCAAGGGGGCATCCTTTGGTGTGGGGCAGGAAGCTGTGGGGGCGCAACTGTGGGGTCTGAAGGTGTGAGGGAGATGCAGACTACAGGGTCATGTTCACTTGGAGAGGGAGTGAGTGTGAACTTAGGGTCTCAGGGCCCTTGGGATTGGAGACTGACTGGTCGAGGTCGGTCCATAATTGTCTGTGTTTGAGGGCACATTCGGGGAGACTCCATGGGAATTTCCAGGCAGAAAGGATGGCGCTTGGGGGGCCAAACCCAGATCGGCCCCCGCAGATTGCATGTATGCACCCCCTCCCTGTTATTGCTGAGGACCGAGCACAGTGATTGATGGGATGGTGAGGAGACGGTGGCATGAATGACACCAGGACCTGGTATTTATTCTGAGGTAGGAGCTGGGGTGGCTGGGGAGAATGGGGTGTATGTGTCAGGGTTTAGATTGTGGGTTCCCCGAGGGAGAATGTTCATGGTGCCATCTGTCCGTTTCATGACAGGGTGGTGTGACCTTTGAGGACATTGCCATCTACTTCTCCTGGAAGGAATGGAGACTTCTTGATGAGGCTCAGAGACGGCTGTACTATGATGTGATGCTGGAGAACTTTACACTTATATCCTCCCTGGGTAAGGCCCTCA
>NW_024412774.1:772847-786860 GCF_014898765.1 Herpailurus yagouaroundi
TTAGGGGCCCAGTAACGCAGAGCAGGCACTCCTTCACCTGAATTCCAACTCCCGTGTCTGGAATAGCATCAACTCAACTCATGCCTACACGAGACAGGTGCATATGTGTGACGGGCTTACCCCTCACTGTAGTCACCACGTATTTCATGAGAGTTTCTTTGCGTTCAGGTTGCTGCTGTGGAGCAGAAGATGCGGAGGCACCCCTTGAACAGAGCGTTTCTGTAGGTGTGTCACAGGCCAGCACGCCCAAGGCAGCTCTGTCTTCCCGGAAGACCCACCCCTGTGAGATGTGCGGTCCGGTCTTGAGAGACGTTTTCCGCTTGGCTGAGCACCAGGGAAAACCAAGCAGCCAGAAACTGTTGAGGTGTGGGGCATGCGCACAACGATTTTACTTCATCGTAAACTTTCAGCAGCAGCCGGAGCAGCACACGGGAGAGAAACCATTCAGAAGTAGTGTGGACACAGTCTCTTTTATGAAGGGATATGGATTCCATGATTCAGGAAAGCCCTTTACCTGTACAGAGGTTCAGAAGGACTTCCTGCCTGGCGTGGTTCGTCTGCAGCAGGACGACATTCATACTGGAGAGAAGCCAAACACAATCAGCCAGTGCGGGGCAACTTTGCAGAGCAGTAAAGGTCATTACACTCGGGGAGAATGCAAGGAAGCTTTTGGTCCCAAATGTACACATGTTCAGGATCAGGGTGTCCAACCTGGAAGTCCATATTTTGTGTGCAGTGAATGTGGGAAAACATTCAGGCAAAAATCTTTATACACTATCCACCAGACATTCCATACTGCACAAGGACATCATGAGTTTGGCGAAGGTGAAAAATCCCTTAGACGAAGGTCAGCTCACAGTCTGTACGGAAAGACTCACACTGGGTCTAGGCAATACACGTGCAACAAATGTGGGAAATCCTTAAGCCACAAATCAGTACTTATTCATCCCCAGAGATGGCATAGTGGAGAAAGTAATCATGTTTGCAGTGGATGTGCAAAATCTTTTAGCCATCGCCAAATGTTGATTACACGTTCTGGTCAAACCTTAGAAAGGCCTTATAATTGTGGTGACTGTGCAAAACGTTTTACCTCTATCTCTGCTCTCAGTTATCATCAGAGATCTCACACAGGGGAAAGACCTTATGAATGCAGTGAATGTGGGAAGTCTTTTATCTCCAGTACTGGCTTCCGTTCTCACCAGAGTGTTCACACTGGAGAAAAGCCTTATGAGTGCAGTGAATGTGGTAAATCATTTTTCTCTAGGTCTGACCTCCATTATCATCACAGAGTTCACACTGGGGAGAGGCCTTATGAGTGCAGTGAATGTGGCAAGTCCTTTCACCGAAGAAATAACCTCAATGTACACATAAAGGTTCACTCAAGTGAGAGGCCATACGAATGTAATGAATGTGGAAAATCTTTGAAGTGTAAGTCTTCATTCATTCAACACCAAAGAATTCACACAGGAGAAAGGCCTTATGAGTGCAGTGAATGTGGGAAATCTTTTACCACTAGTTTTGTCCTTCGTTCTCACCAGAGAGTTCACACCGGAGAAAGGCCTTATGAGTGCAGTGAATGTGGGAAATCCTTTACTGCTAGCTCTGTCCTCCATAATCACCAGAGGGTTCACACAGGAGAAAGGCCTTATGAATGCAGTGAATGTGGGAAAACTTTTACCACTAGTTCTGTCCTCCGTTACCACCAGAGAGTTCATACTGGAGAAAAGCCTTATGAATGCAGGGAATGTGGCAAGTCCTTTCCCCGAAGAACTAACCTGAATGTACACATAAAGGTTCACTCAGGTGAAAGGCCTTATGAGTGTAATGAATGTGGGAAATCTTTTAAGTGTAAGTCCAAACTCATTGAACACCAGAGAATTCACACAGGAGAAAAGCCTTATTTGTGTAGTAAATGTGGGAAATCTTTTAGTCGTAGCCACGCCCTCCAGTATCATCGACAAAGTCACCTTGGAATAAGGCCTTATGAGTGTAATGAGTGTGGGAAATCTTTTGCTTGTAGTTCTTCCCTCAGATCTCACCAAAGAGTTCACACTGGAGCAAGACCTTATGAGTGCAATGAATGTGGGAAATCTTTTACAGCTAGTTCTGTCCTTCGTGCTCACCAGAGAGTTCATACTGGAGAAAGACCGTATGAGTGCAGTGAATGTGGAAAGTCCTTTCTCCGAAGAAATAGCCTCAATGTACACATAAAGGTTCATTCGGGTGAAAGGCCTTATAAGTGTAATGAATGTGGGAAATCTTTTAAGTGGAAGGCAACATTCATTCAACACCAGAGACTTCACACAGGAGAAAGGCCTTATGAGTGCACTGTATGTGGGAAATCTTTTATCAGTCATCCTGCTCTTAGTTACCACCAAAGAGTTCACACTGGAGAAAGGCCTTAGGAGTGCTGTGAATGTGGGCAGTCTTTCAGCCAAAGCTCCAGTCTCACTCAACAACAGAAAGTATAGTAGATGAAGCCCTTCTGAGTGATCAATTATGAATTGTTTATGTTCACTAGAAGTTGTATTTCTCTTCCTATCCTCTATTCAGGATTAGCAGATAATGTCTTTGGGAGGTAATTTGAATCAGAATGGGTCATGAGTGTGGATGGAGCCCTCATGAATGGGTTTGTTGTCTTCATACCAGTTCTAAGAGAGCTTGCTTCCTCTGTGTACCATGTGAGGACCCTTTTGAGAAGATCATCTATAAATCAGGAAGTTGCTCCTCACCAGACATGGAACCGGACCCTATAGGGAATGTTAGGTTGGCTATCCAGCCTCCAGAAAGAAGTTTCTGTTGTTTGCAAGTCACCTAGTTTGTGGTACTTTGTTAGAGCAGCCTGAGCTAAGACATGTGAAGAATGTGGGCAATCTTTTGGCGAAGGATACAGTTTCATAAAAATCAGAAATTACCCTGGGTAAGGCCTCATGAGTGAGGGGAATGACACAATTCCTTTTGCCAGTCCTCTGTCTTCATTGCACACTTTGAGTTCACACTGCCAAAGGGCATTAAGGTAGCAGAGCAGGTGGTATTTCCTTGAGTAGTGTAATCACAGTGGAGGAGTGCCTTTGTGAAGCAGCCACTTAGCTGGAACAAACCTTGTTCACTTGAATGTCTGCAGTGGAGTGACTTACCCTAAGTTCCAGCTATTTGGGAAAACTTGAGGAGCTGTGTTGTGCTTCTGATGTGTCCGGAGTCATTGCTAGATTGAAGTCACTGCCAGTTTCTGTAGCAGAAGTCATTTCACCAATGCCACCTGGCAGGTTCCCACAATATATATCAGTCACCACCCCAATATGCTATGGCAAGATGGTCTCTGTGGTTTGTCATTGGCGATAGGAATTATGGATTGTTGGAACTTCTCATTCCCTTCTCAGTTAGAATGTGGATGTGACACATTGTTTATCCACAGCACCTGATCTGAGTTCTTGGTGGTATCTTGCAGAGAAAGACTCATCTTAGGGACGTTACCATCTTTTGATGCCCAACTGGTCATGTGGGGCAAGGCCTCGTCCAGAAGGAAGAGGCAAGAGGTAGCGTTCTGTGCAGCAACATGGTGAAGTCTTTTCCTTTGCAGACCCTGGTGTGAGTGTGGTAACATCTCAGATATGATTTTGAGGAAGTGGCTGAGCCTTGTGGACAGCAGTGTGGGGCATGCCAGGGGACCACTGTGCCAGGTTGGAGGGCCGGGTTGACATGCAAGGAGTAGGTGAGACACCTGAAAGGGGTGGCACACCCAGCAATGCTATTTAGGTAGGACTCTATGGGCTGAGTCTCCCTTTTTCACCCTGGACATGGATTTCCCACTGTGGGTCCCTAAGACAGTGACCTGCCTATTGCTCTAGCCACTCTTTTCCCAGTAGTTCCCTGAGGGACACCACACAGTCTATGTGGCCGAGAGGTCCTTGACCCAACTCATATGTGCATGCTGTGCAATGGCATATACAAGTCTGTGGTGCCAGTGAGGGACTCAATCTCTATAGTGATTATATTTTTTGAAATAAATTGTTAAGGACAAATTAGTATCAGGCAACAAACCACATATTCAGAAAGCTTAGAGTACACTAAACAGGATAAATGCAAGAAGAAGAAAAAAAGACCCACATGTAGGTGTTTTATTTTCAACTTACTTGAAATCATAAAGTTTTTAAAGAAGCCTGAGGGAAGAAAATACCTTAGCTCCAGAAGAACAAAGACTTACATCCATTTTCTCAGAAATCATGCAAGCAAGACAGGAGAGGAATGAAATATTTAGTGTTGAGAGAAAAACTCATCAGGCTAGAGTTGTCTACCTGGCAAAATTATCCTTCGACAGTGCAGGGCAAACAGCATTTCTGAAAGAAAAACTAGGGAACGTTTTGCCAGCAAACCTGCCATCTTATTCCATTTTGGGTGATATGACAAAGTACTACAGACTGGGTAATTTATAGAAAGATAAACATTCATTTCTTACAGTTCCGGAGGCTGGCAAGTCCAAGGTCAAGGCGCCAGCATGGGTGAGTTCTCTGGTCAAGATCCTCCTCCTGGTTCCTAGTTGGCTTTTCTTGCTACATTCTTCCATGATTAAAGAAATTAGGGATTTGTTTTTTCAGTAGGCTGCAGGTCCAGGATGGAGCCAAATATGGGGCTTTAATTCATGATCCTGAGATCAAGAGTTGGATGCTTAACTAATTGAGCCATCCAGGCACGCCAGAAGTAAGGGATCTTTGTGGAGCTCCTTTTATAAAGGCAGTAAACCCATTCATGAGGGCTCTAACCTTATAACCTAAGCACCTCCCAAAAGTGTCATATTTAGGAGTTAGGATTTTTTCACATGAATTTGGGGAAGGGGGGTGACCATAGGATCTTGCTTGCAAGAATTGTGAAAAGAACTTTAGAGACAAGGAATGTGATATGGGTCAGAAACTTAGATCTACATAAAGAAAGAAAGAGTATTGTACGAAGAATAACAACGTAAAAAAAGTATTTTTCTGGGGCACCTGGGTGGATCAGTCAGTTAAGCGTCTGACTTGGGCTCAGGTCATGATCTCACAGTTTGTGAGTTTGAGCCCCACGTTGGGCTGTGTGCTGACAGCTCAGAACCTGGAGTCTGCTTTGGATTCTGTGTCTCCCTCTCTCTCTGTACCTCCCCTGCTAGGTCTCTGTCTCTCTGTCAAAATAAATATTAAAAAAATTTTTTAATATATTTTTCTTTTTTAATATTATTATTTAACAATTTTTAAGTATGCTCCACACCCGACAAGGGCTTAAACTCATGGCCCTAAAATTAAGAGTTGCATGCTCTGCCAACTGAGCCAAACAGTTGTTACATGAACAATATATTCTGTTATTTATGATTATCTTAATGTGTGTGTGCATATTAGGCTTTGATATTCATAGAATGAATGATGTCAATGATAAAAGGGACTGGAATGAGGAATTGAGATTATTTTGTTATGATAAGGTATAGTATCCTTGAGGTGGTGTAGTATTTGAAAGTAGATTTGGAAGGGCTCCTGGTTGGTTCAGTCAGTTAAGCGTCTGATTTAGGCTTAGATCACAATCTCACGTTTCATGGGATTGAGTCCCATAGTTAGTGCAGAGCCTGCTTTACATCCTCTGTCTCTCTCTGGCCCTCCTCTCCTTGAGCATGTGTGCACACTGTCTCTCTCTCTCTCTCTCTCTCTCTCTCTCTCTCTCTCTCTCTCAAAAATAAAATCAGCATGAAAAAGAAGTAGATTTGGATTAGTTGTCAATGTTTATTGCAAATTCGAGGGCAACAAAAAGTATAACTGATATGCTAAGGAACAAAAGAAGATGGAGTACCATAAAATACTCAGTTAAAACCATAAAAAGCAGGAAAAGAGTGGAAGACAAATTGGGACAAAGAACAAGGGTGATGAATAGAAATCAGTAACAAATATGGTATATGTTAATCTAACTATATCAATAATCACTTTGAATGGTAGAAAACTAATTAAAAGATTTTCACAATGGGCCCCAAAGCAAGATCCTACTATATATTGTCTACAGAAACTGTGCGATGATACGTATGCAGTGTTTTAACCTCTGAGTTTGTAGTAATCTATTACAGGAACAGTAGAAAATGGATAGAGGAACAGACATGCAGAGAAATGAATGATTGAGAAAGACATAAAGCAAGTTAGTGAGGGCTCACTTTATGAAGCTTCTCCCTCTGTGTGACATGGTAGGATCAGTGTTGGTAAGTAAACTGCTTTATTTACTGTGGCTTCATTGCTTAACAGTATCCATTAACTGTCATCAGGCAAAGGTATAACTTTATGTTGATGTTTTATCATAAAATTATGCAGGTATAACTGGGTCAGAAATGACCTTAGGATTATAGAGTGCAAAAGTCAGTTGGTGACCTGTTTAGCTAGTTAGAAAGCATTTAAGTCATTGTGCTTTAACAAAACACCCTTTATCTGATTGTGAAGTTCTGAGAATGGGGAGGTATTGGAAGGATACAGCCTCATCACAGAATATTGTATGAAATTAACCTGATAAACACACAATGTGTAGAATTTTATAAATATGAAACCATACTCCAGGAACATAAGAGTTTGAAATTAAGCAAGCCTTCATAACTCATTATTGACATAGAAACACACAAATATCAATGGAACAGAATAGGGAGCCCAGAAATAAACCCATGCATTTATGGGTTTGTCTGTTTATAAAGACAAAGCCAAGAATATATAATTCAGAAAGGATAGTCACCAATAAATTATGTTGGCAAAACTGGGCAATCACATGCAAAAGAATGAATCTGGACACCAGTCTTATACCACAAATGAAAATAAGTTCTAAATGGATGAAAGATTTGAATGTAAGACCTGAAACAATAAATCTAGAAAAAACATAGGGGTAATCTTGAAATTGGTCTTGGTAATGTTTTGGGTTTTTTTTTTTTTTTAATTTGATACCAAATATATGGTGGTGGCGAAACAGGTACAAACATTTGTCAAAACTCAATGAAGTGTATATTTTATTACTGTTTTCAGTTTATTATTTTGAGAGAAAGGGAGAGAGAGAGAATCCTAAGCAGGTGATGTGCTGTCAGTGTAGAACCTGAGATAGGGCTTGAACTCATGAACAGTGAGATCATGACCTGAGCTGAAATCAAGAGTCAGGCACTTAACCGTCTGAGCCACCCAGGCACCCCAATTGTATATTTTAAATGGGTACACTTTTAACAGTTTAAATTGTGCTTCAATGAAGTGTGAAAAGACTAGCTTGTTTAAATGGTCACTAGGATCAACAGCCTAGCCATCTTGTACAAAATGGGACACAGAGGTATACCTTTCTCTGGGAGAATGGGGAAAGGATCTTCCCCAACGTAATAAAAATTATGTCAGACCTGAGGCCAGAATGCAGGTCGCCTGACACACAAGCAGGGTTTCTTTTACACCCCTGTCTTCCACATAAAGGCTCTGAGGCGCCTGGGTGGCTCAGTTGGTTAAGCATCTGACTTCGGCTCAGGTCATGAGCTCACATTTTGAGTTTGAGCCCTGCTTTGGGCTCTGTGCTGACAGCTCAGAGCCTGGAACCTGCTTCAGATTCTGTGTCTCCTCTCTCCCCCTCTCTCTCTCTCTCTGAAAAAATAAATAAACATTAACAAATTTTTTTTTAAGAAGGCTCCATCCGACTTCCTTGAATGAACATGGGCACATCCTCAAAAGACAGGTTCTGGGTCAGAGACCACAGGGCAGCTCTTCACATTCACCTCCAGGTGACCATGATATCTGAACTGCTGGTTGAGTTGTCCAGTAGTTTTTGTCTTGAGGATAAGCTCCACCTGCCAGGGTGGGGAGGAAAGGACAGTCATCCCCTATGATTCTTTTACCTGGCCCCAGGGCTGGTCTCCAATCACTCAGAAAGAGAGAGAGAGAGAAAGAGAGAGAGAGAGAATCTTGAATATATTCAAAGATGTTGAGGTCTAAGGGGGCACTGAAAAGAGGAGAGTTCAAACATCTTCATTTATCCAAGTTAGAATTTTTCTTTCTTCTTGATTTATTAAGGAGAGAACCTCACCTTTTCGATAAGTTCTTCATTTTTTGTGAGTTCTTTGGACCATGACAGATCCCAAGAGGGAAGAATGAGTATGTGAAAGAACTTATAAATAGAGGGTGAGGCTTCTACTTGTCCTTGGAGGAAGCTAATAATTAGGTGGGTGAAAAGAATGAAATACTTTTGCAGGTGTCTTTTGTTGTGTAAAAACATGACCCCAAACTTAAGTGATTTAAAATAGCAAATAATGGGGACACCTGGGTAGCTCAGTTGGTTAGAAATCCAATTCTTGATTTTGGCTCAGGTCATGGTCTCAGGGTTCATGAGATCGAGCTCCATACAGGGTTTAGTGCTGACTTCACAGAGCCTGCTTAGGATTCTCTCTCTGCCCCTCCTCTGCTCGCATACACATTCTCTCTCAAAATAAATAAACAAAAAAATAGTGCATTAATTCAGTTTTGGGGGTCAGAAAACTGAACAAGTTTCAGTTGGGTAATTCTCTTCACTGTATCAACAGAAATTATACTTAGAGACATTCAGGTAGTGGGTGGGTTGGTTTAGGGAGCCTGGGATGATTCACCCACGTTCCTGTGCTGCCTTAATAGATGGCTGGAAAGGTGGGCTCAGCAGGAACTTTGAACTAGAGCATTTACATACACATGGTCAAACTTCTTACACGGAAGTCCAGGTGTATCTAGAAGCTCACAGAGAAGCTGCAAACTCTTTGTGTCTTGTTCTCAGAGATGAAAAAAAATGCATCCACCAGTTCTTTCAGTCAAACAAGTCATCCAGTTTTGAGGTAAGTTGAAATAGAGTCACTTTTCAGTGGGAGGAATAGCAAGGAATTTGCTGTCTTCCTTAATATACCACGAACACTTGGGGCACCTGGGTGGTTCAATCGGTTAAGCGTCCAACTTTGGCTCAGGTCATGATCTCATGGTTCATGGGTTCGAGCCCTGCATTGGGCTCTATGCTGACAGCCTGGAGCCTGCTTCAGATTCTGTGTCTCTCTCTCTCTCTCTGCCCCTCCCCTGCTCATGCTGGGAGTTCTGTGACAATGGGGACACTGATGTATTAGCCAAAGCCCTGCAGGTAGGAAAGCCAAAGTAAACCTTCTATGATGCCGCACTAAATGATGAAGATTGGAATGTTATGAGAACATCGAGGACAAACGAGGGTTAGTGAAGCTGTTGGGTATTAGGAAAGGGTCCTTAGTGGTAGCCTTGAAGGATAGATGAGATGCCTCAGTGAAGAATCGAGGGCAGGCATCAGTTTTGTGATACTTGCCTCTTCCTCTAGCAGCCAAGGTCCATTTGAGCAAAGGCTCTGTGTCCGTTCCCCCCATGCTGCATCCATAGAGCTTCACACCTGTCATTTGTTCACTAAGTGTTCATGAGAAAAGAAAAGCAGTTCGGAAGATGCACAGAAGTACAAATGTATAGGATATTCCAGGAAGGCAAGTAGATTAATGAGGCTGACAGTTTCTGTGCAGGGAGAGGGTTAATGAGGGCAGACGCTGCAGACAGAAGCTTAACACAATGCCTTACCATTTACAAAACAATAGAATCACATATTGATAATACTTTGAATTATAAGATAAGATGTTCATAATACAGTATTACATTTAAATGGGACACGATACAATTCCTATGGTTTAAATCAGGAGTAAAACACGTATCCAAATTGGGTAGTATTTTTCACTATGTTTTGTGATTTTTCACAGAAATGTGACCTGCTCTGGCCAGCCTTCCTGACCTCAGATGATGCCAGCTTCATCTTCCCAGTTGCAGAGCCCACAAATCTAGGGACTATCTTTGATTCATTTTATTTTCACTCCCCGTATCCATTCCTACTGGATATCCTACTTGCTCTGTCTCAGAATTTGTCAACAATGTGAACACTTTCCATTGTTTTCTCTGCAACTAGCCTGGACAGAGCCAGCATCTTTTACCTGGGTTTCCTCATTGGGTGTGTAACTGTTCTTCCTCTTCCTAACTTTATTTTCAGTGTAGTCTCCACCCACCAGTCAACACGAACCTTTCAGTGTACAAAGCAGATAGTGTCTGTGTTTTGGTCAAACCCTGTAATGGCTCCCATTTTATTTAGAGAAAATTCAAAATTCTTACAGAAACCTAGACAGCCTTACGGTTCTTCCATGTTTTTCTCTGACCGCCTCCTTAAACTCTGCCCCTCATCTAGTTCCGTGTGCACTGGCACTTGGCTTTGCCTGGGACAGGACACTGGTGGCTTCCTGTGTTTAGATAATATATACAACATATCTGCATAGCTTAGTCGTTCATCTTTTTTCAAATACTGCCGGTAATGGTCTTGTCAATGAGGTTCTCCATTACTACCCAGTTTATATTGCATCTTCCTTCGTTCCCTGATCATCCCTCAAACCGTCTTTTTTTTCATGCAAGGAACTGTCATCTTAGATTCAATATTTTGTTATTGTCCATCTTTCTTAACTGTAATGCTGGCTCGATAGAGACAGATTCTTCACAAGTTTTTTTTTTTTCCTGGTACCTCTTATACATCAAAAAAATTAATAATAATGACATGTGATGCTTCACCTGTGCCTATTGAAGCAGTGAGTAAAAGTCTATCCACTTTTTCCAGTTCATTTCTGACATTCAGGCAATTTGTTCCTAATCAATTCTTTTCTTCTCCCTTTCAGGCTTCCATGGTGCAAAGTTATAAGAATTAAAAAATAATCACATTTGGAAAGCAAAATGCCTCAGGTTGGCAAGAAACAAAGCCCAGCCTTGTTCTCAGCTTCCTTCTCTCACTTTCTAGACCCCAGTGTCCTTCTCTCACCTGTCCCTTGTACCTGGTCTTTTCCAGGCTTCTGAGATGTGTTTTCTCTGGCCTCTCTCTGTCTCTCTCTCTCTGACCATATAATTGGCTAATCATTGCAAATTGCTCCTACTAGCTTTTAGTAATTTTCACATTTCACAGTTGTCTTTCTGAGAAAACTGCCACTACCCAGACAGACACTGTCACTAAGCTTACAAGTGAAATGATAATCACTTGCCAGCAAGAGAGATCATATTGTCCCCAGCCTTTATTGTGGGGATAAGATGCTCCCTTTGCACTTGCGCTCAGACTGCGGTCATGGTAGCTACTGTCTCAGCAAGAAAAGGTATTTGGTAAGTGGACCTTCTTTCTAGATAGATACTTAGAAAAGTAGAATATTTCTTTAGAAAACTCATAAGAAATATGGACATACCATCTTTTCTTCTTCCCCTCCCCCCGTGGTTGAAACTGAACCAAGAAAAATATATGAAGTGGTGATATTTTCTGAGGGTTCCTGAGGCACAGAGCCACCCCAGCCTTCCTAGCTCAAAGTTGCCTGACATTTCTTGTCCATCTTCTTTGTCACAGCCCCATCTGCAATCCTCTCCCTGAGTGAACACGTACACCCTCACAGCCCTCACTCCCCTACTTACATGGTTGGTATGAGTGTGTTTAGCTCTTGGCTTCTGCTTAGACACCTGGTGTCTGATGGCACCTGCGACATCCTTTTACACATCTGTGTATATTGTGCTCTGATTGGCTGTGACAGTATGTCTGTGAAAACTTTCTGTGACCAGTGCGATCCTCCATATCCTTTATTATGGGTTCTGGAGAGCAGGATGCACTTTACTGAACCAGTATTTCATTGCTACAGAAAATTTCTGGGATCAGTGTCAAGAAGGTAGACTATATCTCCCATTTAGTGAAATACAAATCAATTGCTCTCTTTCTCTCTCTCAGAGAGATTGCCAGGTTTAATCAGCAGGATTAATCAGAGATTAAAATGTGTTAATGTCTTTTTAAAACAATTTTTAATTTTTTTCTTTTGAGAGAGAGGGAGAGTGATGGGGGAGGGGCAGAGAGAGAGGGAGACACAGAATCCGAAGCAGGCTCCAGGCTCTGAGCTGTCAGCACAAAGATGTGGGGCTTGAACCCATGAACTGTAAGACCATGACCTGAGCCACCCAGGCACCATGAAAATGTGTTAATGTCTTAATGCCACTCTGACATTTAAAGATTTAAAAATGCTTTGATAGTCCTCAGACCTCTGCATCTGCACCAGATCCGTTGAGATTTCGGAAGTTGTCACCCCACTCAGTCATCAGGTAGTGAAAACTTTACCTGTTCCAAGCCAGAACACCTGTGGAGCGGGTATTTTCCTGTCACTGTGCCAGGAAGTAAATGTGCCCAATTTAATCCCTAACTGTTCCTCCACAGAAAATACTTTGATAAAATAAGGGAGAAAGGTTTTTGCTTTTCCATGAATGACTACCATTCTTGAACGCACCCAGATCCATAGCCACAGCTGGCCCAGGATTCAAGTATTTTCTTGTTTGAAAATATTTACCAAAATTTTATTGTTCTCCCTCTTACTCACTTGCATGGTTTCTGAGAAGATGAATGTAATTCTTAATCTGTGTTCCTCCATAGGTAAGGTATTTTTTTCTTTCAGGATTGTTTTCTTATTTATCTTTCAAGTTTCTATAAATTGAAATATACCTACATGTAACTTTTTTTTGGACATTTATCTTGCTTAGTGTTCTCTGAGTTTTCTTCTATTCCTCCTGTTCTTCCTCCTCCCCTTTCCAGTGCAGGATATGTGATTGTGTTCCACTTAGTTACCACTTATGTTGTTTATACACACATATTTAGTTGATCAAATTATTTAAAATATTGAGGCATTTCATGCAAGGTAGTTATTTGTGCATTCCTTTAGATCTTATTTTAAGTTATTTTCTTGAAATATTTATTCTGTATTTAATTCTTTGGTTTTGTACCTTTACACACATTTTATCAAAGCACTTTTTTCCCATCATATTTTCAAATATAATCTATATCTACGCAGAACCACCTACAAATTATTCATTTTACCGTAGCACTTGTACATTTTCTAAACTCATAATTATTCATAATAATTCATTTTTTCCATTTACTAATTACCTATTTATTTAGCAGGTATTCAACTGTATCATCTCCACCAGTTAAAAGGTAAACTTGTGATGCCAAGAAATTCAGTATCATTATACTTTTGCCTTATATTTGCTAGAGATATGGATTTCAGCCTTATCATATTTCTGAAATTTTTTCATATGTTGCTGGTTACAACCGCTCTATAATTATAAAGGATGCTCTTTAATATGGAAAAAATTAAAATCATACAAGAGGCAGTGCTCTATTAATAAATCATTGGTCCACACATTCCTGAGGTCTAGAAGTAGGGGTCAGGAAGTCTCACCCAAAAAATGTACGTATTTGTTTGAGTGCTTTGATTTTTATTTATTTTTTTTTAATTTTTTTTTCAACGTTTATTTATTTTTGGGACAGAGAGAGACAGAGCATGAACGGGGGAGGGGCAGAGAGAGAGGGAGACACAGAATCGGGAAACAGGCTCCAGGCTCTGAGCCATCAGGCCAGAGCCCGACGCGGGGCTCGAACTCGCGGACCGCGAGATCGTGACCTGGCTGAAGTCGGATGCTTAACCGACTGCGCCACCCAGGCGCCCCGAGTGCTTTGATTTTTAAAAAGACTTTATTATTTATTTTTTTTTAAGTTTATTTATTTTGAGAGAAAGAGAGAGAGAGAGTGCAAGTGGGGGAGGGGGAAAGAGAGAGAGGGTGAGAGAGAGAGAATCCCAAGCAGGCTTCACGCTGCCAGTGCAGAGCCTGCCGTGGGGCTTGAGCTCACGAAACCGTGAGATCATGACCTGAGCCAAAACCAAGAGTCGGGACACTTAACTGATTGGGCCACCGAGGCGACCCTAAGATTTTATTTTTTAAGTCATTTGTACAAAAAAAATGGGGCTTGAACTCAGAAGCCCGAGATCAAGAGTAACATGCACCACTGACTGAGCCAAGTGTTTTGGCTTTTAATTGAAATTTTGTTTTCTGATAAAAATCAAGGATGCATTTTTATTTATTTATTTATTTATTTAAAAAAATTTTTTAATGTTTATTTATTTTTGAGACAGAGAGATAGAGCATGAAC
>NW_024412774.1:787260-848811 GCF_014898765.1 Herpailurus yagouaroundi
GGGCTCGAACTCACGGACCGTGAGATCATGACCTGAGCTGAAGTCGGTTGCTTAACGACTGAGCCACCCAGGCGCCCCAAGGATGCATTTTTAAAAACAGGTGATATTTGGGGCGCCTGGGTGGCGCAGTCGGTTAAGCGTCCGACTTCAGCCAGGTCACGATCTCGCGGTCCGGGAGTTCGAGCCCCGCGTCGGGCTCTGGGCTGATGGCTCAGAGCCTGGAGCCTGTTTCCGATTCTGTGTCTCCCTCTCTCTCTGCCCCTCCCCCGTTCATGCTCTGTCTCTCTCTGTCCCAAAAATAAATAAACGTTGGAAAAAAAAATAAAAAAAAAAACAAAACAAACAAACAAAAAAACCAGGTGATATTTGATGACACCAGAACACAACATCAAAAGAATGTTAGAACTGGGACATGGCAACCTATTCCCTTGGGCATCATAGTCTTCATTTTCCACTTCTGTCCACATAGCTGGCCTCTTTCCTTTGATGTGACTCTGAACAGTAAAGGCATTAGAGTTTTTAAATGAGACTTCAGAAAAATAATAGAAATAGAGTAAGATAAAGAGACTTCAACATAATACTCTCTGAAAATTGCAGGCCAGTTGATACAAAGTGAAAAAATTACAGTGCCCAGGAGAAAAAATAAATGTCCCAAATAGAAAACAAATTCTAATATTTGTTATTCAAATAAGAATTTTAAAACATTGATATATGAATTTGCAGACATCTACAAAAGATGAGGAGGCAGTATAATAAACCACATGAATCTATTACACATCTATTCCAGGATCAATCCATGGCTAAACTCATTTCATGTATAATTGCACCCATATTCTCCAGGAACCACTTAAAAGCAAATCCTAGAAGCCATATAATTGCATCTATAAATACATCACTTTGAAAGACAAAGACACTTGGAGTACTTGGCTGGCTCAGTCAGCAGAGCATCTGACTCTTGATCTTGGGGTCATGACATGAATTCAAGCCCCACATTGGGCGTGGAGGCTCCTTATTAAAAAAATTTTTAGGGGCGCCTGGGTGGCTCAGTCGGTTAAGTGTCTGACTTCAGCTCAGGTCACGATCTTGCGGTCCGTGAGTTCGAGCCCCGTGTCGGGCTCTGGGCTGATGGCTCAGAGCCTGGAGCCTGCTTCCGATTCTGTGTCTCCCTCTCTCTCTGCCCCTCCCCCATTCATGCTCTGTCTCTCTCTGTCTCAAAAATAAATAAACGTTAAAAAATTTTGTTTTAATTTTTTTAAAAAGACAAAAACCCCTTTCCTCTTATTTACAATATCTTTCCATCCATAAACATATTAATTCTTCAATACCGTGAAGTATCAAATCATTATTCAGAAAGAGGTCATTTATCATGTGGAATTCACCTTATTCTAAGTTGGCTTCTGATGTGACTCTCTGCCCTGTAATTCCTTTTACAGATAATTATTCTATCTAATTTGACATTCAGTAGACTCATTCACAGGTGTTCATGTCTACTTCTGTCTACTTCTTTTTGCATAACATGAAAATATTCTATATTTCTGGGGCACCTGGGTGGCTCAGTTGGTTGAGCATCCAACTTTGGCTCAGGTCATGATCTCACAGTTTGTGAGTTCAAGCCCCACATCGGGCTCTCTGCTGTCAGTGCAGAACCGGCTTTGGATCCTGTCTCTCTCTTTCTCTCTCTCTCTCTCTGTCCCTCTCCCTGTTGTGCACACGAATGCACACACACACTCTCTCAAAAATAAACATTAAAAAATGCATTAGAAAAAGAAAATATTCTGGGGCACCTGGGTGGCTCAATTGGTTAAGTGTCCAACTTCAGCTCAGATCATGATCTCACAGTTTGTCAATTCAAGCCCCACGTCGGGCTCTGTGTTGACAGCTCAGAGCCTAGAGTCTGCTTCAGATTCTGTGTCTCCCCCTCTCTCTGCCCCTCCCCTGCTCGTGCCCTGCCTCTCTCTCTCTCTCTCTCTCTCTCTCTCTCTTTCTCTCTCATAAATAAACATTAAAAAAAGGAAGAAAGAAAATATTCTATATTCTTGTCTACTTTTATGACATTGTTGTTATTTTGTTAGATTGATTGAATAAGAAAAATAAGAGTTTTGGGGCGCCTGGGTGGCTCAGTCAGTTGAGCGACTAACTTCAGCTCAGGTCATGATCTCACGGTCCATGAGTTTGAGTCCTGCGTGGGGCTCTGTGCTCACAGCTCAGAGCCTGGAGCCTGCTTCGGATTCTGTGTCTCCCTCTCTCTGTCCCTCCCCCACTCATGCTCTGTCTCTCTCTGTCTCAGAAATAAATACACATTAAAAAAAATTTTTTTTAAAGAAAATAAGAGTTTTAATTTTACTTTCACTCATTCCTTTGATGCTCTTCATTTCTTTGTCAATCTGAGTTTCTGAACTTGCTTTCCTTTTCTTTAAAGAATATCTTGTGACATTTCTTGGCAAGGTAGGTCTAATAGCAAGAAATTCCCTCAATTTTTGTTTGTCTGAGAAAGTCTTTATTTCTTTTTCACTTTTGAAGGATAATTTCACAGGGTACAAAATTATAGTTTGGTGAGGGTTTTCTCTCAACATTTTCAATGTTTCACTCCTCTCTTGATTACATGGTTTCTGAAGAAAAGTTGTAATTCTTACTTGTTGCTCTGCTATTGGTGAGGTGTTTTTCACTCCAGCATTATTCATGGTTTGTTTTTACTTATCTTTGGTTTTACATAATTTGAAAATTATATGCCTACTAGTATTTCTTTTATTGTGGGTGGTGGTAGTGGTGGTTTGTTTTGTTTTGTTTTTGTCCTGTTTGGTGTTCTCTGAGCTCCCTGGATCTGTGGTTTGCTGTCTGACATTAATTCGGGGGAAATTCTTAGTCATTATTGTTTCAAAAATTTCTTCTATTCCTCTCTCCCTTGTCCGTCTGGTCTTTCCATTGTGTATATGTTACACTTTTTGTGGCTGCCCCTCAGTCCTTGGATATTCTTTCCCTTTTTTTCAATCGTTGTTCTCCTTGCATTTTAGTTTCTGAAGTTTCTGTTGATATCTTTCTGTAATGTTTTTTTTTTTTTTAATTTTTTTTTTCAACATTTATTTATTTTTGGGACAGAGAGAGACAGAGCATGAACAGGGGAGGGGCAGAGAGAGAGGGAGACACAGAATCGGAAACAGGCTCCAGGCTCTGAGCCAACAGCCCAGAGCCTGACGCGGGGCTCGAACTCACGGAGTGCGAGATCGTGACCTGGCTGAAGTCGGACGCTTAACCGACTGCGCCACCCAGGCGCCCCATGTAATGTTTTTATTTATGTATGTATGTATGTATGTATGTATGTATTTATTTATTTATTTATTTATTTATATTTGAGAGAGAGCACAAACAGGGGAGGGGGAGAGAGAGGGGGGCAGAGGATCTGAAGCAGGCTCTGCGCTGACAGCAGTGAACCCGATGTGGGACTTAAACTCAGGAACCTTGAGATCATGACCTGAGCCAAAGTCAGACGCTTAACCAACTGATCCACCCAGGTGCCCCACTATCAATATATTTTTAAGCCCAAATAATCTTTCCTCAGCTGTGTCCAGTCTACTAATAAGTCCATCAAAGGCATTCTTCATTTATGTTACAATATTTTTGATCTCCCGCATTTATTTTTGGTTCTTTCCTAGGGCTTCCATCTCTCTGCTTACATTGCTCATGTGTCCTTGCATGCTGTCTACTTTATGCATGAGAGCCTTTAGCATATTAATCATAGTTGCTTTATATTCTGGGTCTGATAATTCCAGCATCCTTTCTATGTCTGTATCTGATGCCTGCTCTGTCTCTTCAAATTGTGGGTTTTTTGCCTTTTGTACCTTGTAATTTTTTTCTTGATAGCCAGGCATGATGTATGGGTAAAAGGAACTACTATATTTAGTCCTTTCATTGTGTGGTAGTGAGGTGTGGAGGAGGGGAATTCTAAGATTAGGTCTCAGTGTTCTAGTGAACCTGTGCTTCTGGACTATTTACTTCACAAATGTTTCTGTATTTTTCTCCTCCCTTAGATGGGACGGATGAATGGCTAGAATGGGCTGGAGTTGGGTATTTGCCTTCCCTGGGATTAGTTAGGCTCTGATAAAACCCAGCAAGTCAGGTTCAGGTTAAGTAGTTTCTCCTGAGTGCAGGCCTTGTTGAGAAGAATGAACTGTTGTGGCTTATTTCAGAAGGGTTCTTTTTCCCCTCCTCCTGCAGGAATCTTGAGATTGATGGTTTTTTGTTTGTTGGGTGTTGTTTTTGTTGTTTCAGTATTTACTGTGTGAATCTGGCCAAGTTCCTGGAGATAATTTTACAATTTTGTGGGGTCCTGCTGTGACTGGGTCCCCTGGAGTTTTCAGCTCGGAATTGTCCACACTGTGCATCCAGCAATTCATCAATTACGGTGTGGGTTTTTCTACCCAGACACTGGTTCTCGTGGTGGTTTCTGCTCATGAGTGTCTCTGCTGCAGCAAGGGGTGACTTTCTATATTCACCTGTCTGTCTCTCTGATCTAGGGCACCAGTTTACCCTGCGCCCCTCCCCTTACGGATCCAAAAAGAGTTATTAGTTTTTCAGCCTGCTCAGCTTTTTATTTATGGTGAGGTTGTAGTGGTGACTTCCAATTTCCTTATAAGTTTAACCAGAAACTAGAAGTCATCCATCATGTTCATATTCTCTTGGAATAATGGTGGGGTTTTTTTGTTTTGTTTTTGTTTGTTTGTTTGTTTGTTTGTTTGTTTGTTTTTGAGGAAAGACACTTTCTTGATGTAATGAGAGTAACCAAATTTTCTTTCAGTCTCCATATTCCTCTGATTCAAATGAAATTAAACTGTAACATGTTTTCTGAATGGATGGATTGATTTCTATTAACTTAAACTGGGGTCTTACCTTCCTAACTCAGATTGTTGCTGGGATCCTTGGAAATTCTTCACTTCTTTGTCTTTATAATGTTATGTTGCTCAGTGCACAGGTCTTGAGACCCATAGACTTGATTCTTAACCAACTGGCCTTAGCTAACATCTTGGTTCTTTTCTCTAAAGGGGTCCCTCAGACACTGACAGCTTTTGTATTAAAATCTTTCCTGGATGATGCTGGATGTAAATTGGACTTCTATTTATACAGAGTGGCCAGAGGGGCTTCCCTCAGCACCACCTGCCTCCTCGGTTGTTTCCAGTGCATTAAGCTTTGCCCCAGTTTCTCTGGGTAGATGCATTCAGAATTAGATCCACAATGTGCATTGGCTTCTGCTCTTTCATCTACTGGATTCTGCACCTTTTGTTAAATATGCTGATTATTATGAATGTAACTGGCCCAAAGAATAGCAAAAACATAGGTGTGGAAAACATTTATAGATACTGTTCCTCCACCCATTCCTGAGAGATTGGTATTCTCTGTAACTGCAGTTGTTCACACCTTCACTGATATTGTGTGTTTCAGCCTCATGATGTGGACTAACTGCTCCATGGTCCTTGTTCTGTTCAGGCACAATCAGAGTCCAACACATTCACAGCAACAGCCTTTCCCCCCAGTCCTTCCCCCGAAACCAGAGCGACATGCACCATCTTGATCCTGGTGAGCATGTTTGTCTCTATCTTCTATTTTATCATTCTGGATAACCCAGACTGTGAACCCAAGCCACTGGCTGAGGAACGCCTCTGCACTAAAGATTGGTGTCTTTAGGCTTCCCAACATTCAGCCCCTTTGTGTTCATTTTCAGTGATATCCGAATCTCAAAGTTTTGCTTTGTTGGCTGGACAAGGAAAACAAATGCTCTAAGGATGGTCTCTGGGCCATAAGTTTCTTCCAGAACATCCCACCATTAATTTGATTACTTTATGCAACATTTGTGGGCTTCTATGCAAAAACTCTGAGATTGTGTTGAATAAAAATTTTGATTTTACATTGTTTAATGGGCTTCCAAGAAATGAACATGGTATAAATAATAACTCAAATGTATGGCAATTCCTTAAAAAAAATAGCATTACCTGCTTAAAAATGTAGCATTACCATATTATTTAACAATTCCACTATACCCAAAAGAATTGAAAGCAAGGACTCCAACAGATATTTGTACATCAGTGTTCATAGGAACATTATTCATGATGGTGAAAAGGTGGAAACAACTCAAATGTCCATGGATGGATGATGAATAGATACAATATGGTATATACATACAATACGATATCATTCAGCCTCAAAAATGAATTAGATTCTGAAACACGCTACAACATGGATAAATCTTGAAAATATGCTTAGTGAAATAAACAAGACAACAAAAGACAAATACTGAATGATTCCATTTATATGAGGTATTTAGAATAGCCAAACTCAGACAGAAAGTAGAGTATTCATTACCAGGGGCTGGGGGAAGTAGGGAATGGAGATTTTTGTTTCTTCAGTATGGAGTTTCCATTTGGGATGATGTAACGAATGTGGACAATGTGATGATGTGGACTTAATGCTGCTGGTGGTTGCACAACAACGTGAATGTACTTAATTCGACTGAATTGTACACTTAAAGTGGCTAAGATAGCTAAGGGCACCTGGCTGGCTCCGTCAGTAGAGCATGTGACTCTTGATCTCAGGTTCTTGAGTTTGAGTACCACTTTGGGTGTAGAGATTATTTTAAAAATATAACGGGGTGCCTGGGTGGCTCAGTCCAACTTTGGCTCAGGTCATGATGTCATGGTTTGTGGGTTCGAGCCCTGCATCAGGCTCTGTGCTGACAGCCTCAAGCCTGGAGCCTTTTTCAGATTCTGTGTCTCCCTCTCTCTCTGCCCCTCCCCCATTTGTGCTCCATCTCTCTCTGTCTTTCAAAAATAAATAAATGTTAAAAAAAATTTAATATATAAAATGGTTAAGTGGCACATGGGTGGCTCAGTCAGTTGGGCATCTGAGTCTTGATTTTGGTTCAGGACATGATCCCAGAGTTGTGGGATTGAGCCCCACGCTCAGCTGGGAGGCTGCTAAGATTCTCTCTCTGTCTCTCTCCCTTGCTCATGCACTCTCCCTCTTTTTCTTAAAAAAAAAGTAAAAAAATAAAATGGTTAAGATGGTCAATTTTATGTCTATTTTACTACGATAAAAATGTAAAAATACTCAAAGATGACTTTCTCAAATGGTAGTATCACTCACTACTGAAATTTGAGGGTTTCATGATAATGCTGTGGATGGAATTTTCAGTGTTTTGGAGTTCTGAGATGGAAACTGTTGGGGAAATATAATTATCAACAAAATCTGCTGCTGACCCGGAAAGCTTCTCCACACTAGCAGACAACAGTCTTATTCTTGAACAGGATGTTATGTGCATCAGGGACTACCCACTAAAAAGACAATAAAATCAATAAGGACTCTCTGCCTTTTATAGGTCAGAGAAATACAACCTAAAACATCCATGTTCTTAAGATAAACAATAACTAGATGTCAAGTAAGATGACTTCATAGCACCATTTGTTGCACAAAACCCATCTTAAACTCACTTCACAATTAGAATGGCTGTTGGTGTTTGCTGGTTGCCTTATCCTAAGGAAAAATAAATTTCTTGTATCTTTATGGCAGGAAGGAATTTTGTAACTTGGACCCTGGCTCCTGCAGAAGTTAGGCTCCTATCTTCCCTTGGAATCTAGGAGATGGTATCTTAGTTTTCTCCATATCATTTCAAAGAGATGCCCTTCAGATCTTCAAGAAAAAAAATCCTGGGTTTTAAAACTGGCATGGGGCTTATCTAACTTTTATAAATATTTACATACATCTCAAAGAGCAAAGGAAGAATTCACAATTATAAGTTTTCTAAAGCAAATACTCTAAGAAAAGTGATGGATAGGTGGAGTCTCTTTCTCTTCTTACCTCAGGTTTTTTTTTCTTTTTTAGATTTATATTTACCCTTACAAAACTCACTACTAATCTGAACTTTAAACTAATCACTAAAAGATTTGTTTGCATTTTCTAAGCATATAGGGTGAAGGTCCTTTCAAATGGAGAGAAAAGTCATGGGAATATCCCAGATTATGGAGGCTGATAATAAAGACTTCAGAAAAACTGAAGGGAATTTAAGAAGTATGTGAGTGCATATAAGACAAAGCAGAGGAAGTATTGATCATTTCTTCTGTTAGGTCTTGATGGATATGCTAAAGATGAGAATCTTTACAGAGGGGACATGATAGGTCAATAAGCATTTATTCGCATAGGTGAAATGATCATATTTCTTTAAAAATTTAATTAAATAAATTTACTTTATTGACTGTTACATTTAACCACCAACGAACCAGGAAAAATACTAAAGGAATAGTTTGGAATTTTTTATGAAATGAAAACAACTTTTAGAAATATTTGGTGGTCACTGGCGCATAATGGCAACTTTCAAAGACCTGGATTTTCATTTCCTAATTATCTATATTTCATAACCATTTGTCTTTTATTTATTTTAATAAATTTAGTATTTATGTATTTATTTACTTTTTTGAGTGAGTGAGAGAGAAAGAGAGAGAGAGAGAGAGAGAGACAAAGCAGAAGCAGGGGAGGGGCAGAGAGAGAGAGGGAGAATCCGAAGCAGGTTCCAGGCTTCAAGATGTCAACACGGAGCCAATTCAGGGATTGAACTCACGGACCAATGAGATCATGACCTGAGCAAAGTCGGATGATTAGCTGACTGAACTACCCAGGCGCCCCCCCCCCATTTGTCTTTTATGATGACTAACATAAAAATAATTCTTGGTCATTGAAAAATAGTCTTATCTGTGGCTAAATGTAGTTCTATGATATCTGCTTTAAAAAAATCGATTTGAAATTGTTTGAATTTTAGTATTTAATTACTGTTTAAGTAAATATGAAGCACATGTTTGCCTAAATAGCACTGTAATCCAATATATTTAAGTAACATGGGTGTTATAAATGATAAATCATGGTGATTTAAGTTATATTTAGTATTTCTAATAAACTCAATAACAACATAAATTTCCATAGGAAGAGTTGTTTCTTTTCAACATTAATCTATATTCTAATAGAAAATAAGAAACTGCATGATTTCCTTGAAGCTTTTTTCTTTTGAAGTTTTTACTTTGATGTTTTAATAGTTTTCACAGTCTAAGAGTTTTTAGTAAATGCTCAGTGGCTTACCTAGATGTCATCTGAATGAGATGCAATTATTTTGAAATGTTGAATCTTTCCATTGTTTTCACAAATACTGACTTTGAAATCTGGCCTAATGCAAGACACTCAAATTACATGTTCATGTATTGCATTTTTCAAAGGTACATATATTATATGAGGGTTTTTGTGCCTATGCACCTTGTCTGTTATATTCCAAAACTTGGGGCATCTGGTTGGCTCAGTCGGTAGAACATGCGACTCTTGATCTCATGAGTTCAAGCTCCACGTTGGATGTAGAGATTACTTAAATAAATCTTAGGGAAAAAAAGAATCCAAAACTTAACTCCAATTTGTCTCAGTGTAAACAAAGCTCCACTTGAAAAATTGGTTTATGAAACTCTCAGAATCACTTTCTTTTCTATAAATGTGTTGTAGGTTCTAGTAATGATGGAGTTACACGATCTGAATCACACCCTGCACAGTGGAGAGCAGATTATGTATGAGGTTAAGAGAGGAGGGAGGGAGGCCAGAAGGAGGCTACTGCAATAGTCGTGGTGAATGTTGGTGAACCAGAGTAGTGGCTGTAGAGGTGGGAGAAGTGGTTGGTTTCTGGGTCCATGTTATGATTTATTGTTTATTTATTTATTTCACACAATTGGAAAGGAAGAAGGAGAGAGAATGGGTCTATTTTTAAAGAAAGGCCAAGTAGACATTTTGATGATGTAGGTGAGGGAGAAAAGGGAGGAGTCAGAAAAGACCTTAGGGTTTTTGGTCCTAGCAGCTGAAACAATGGAAGCTCCATCAACTAGGATGAAGTTGGTGGAAGATTAATTTTTATTGGGACTATCGGGTTTTGTTTGGCTCTGTTAAGAGTCTATGATATTTCATAGAATGCTAAGTGAGGTCACCAAGTGGGCAGTTGGACACACAGGACTAAAAATATGGGGAGCAGTTCAAGAGGGAGACATCCAAAAGTGGTGAACCTGAGTGGAGCTTTGGATCACATGTAGGGGGGGAAATTTATGTTATGATGGTGATACTCTTATTTTTATGGTGGTGATGCTCTTAATAGGTTAGGAAGATGGTACCCAGGATTGGGCACCATGGTTGAGTGTGGAGGGCACAAAGGTGAGGAGAGGATGGTCTGGCAGGTGACCAAGGCTTCCCTGGGATGAGTAGATATGAGATGGATATGAGGACAGAATAGTAATTGAGTCAAGATGACACTGAAGGCAAGGCTCCAGCTTATTCTTACTACTATACCGAATCAGCATAATTTTGTGATGAGCTTTGGTGAGGTCTGGGATTTTTCAGTCTTGCTGGTGGATGAGATCTGGAGCAAAGGTTGTCATCTGTGAGAGATACTATGCCTGGCATGGGGGACCAGTAGTGCTGGGATTTTAATGAAAGTTTTGCAGAGAATGGTGGGTAATGGCTGCTGAGGGGATACCAGTGCAGCACAGAAGTGCAAGAAAGCCATGCGTGTCTCAAACTCACTTGTAGTTCTGGGTGGTTAATATTGAAGAAAGATTCAGAGGCAGGCTGTGAGGCCTTCAAAGCAGCATTTGGGACTTTTCCTGACTGTGGGATCCATCAGAGGTCTGGGGTTGTGCTGGATCATGTTTGAACTGGTCAAGCACTCTTTGGATGCCATGTGCCCGGTACCTGGGTGAGTCCAGGGAGATACCTGTGAAGGGGAGCAGGGAGGTGGTGGTGACTATGGTGTCTGGAGATGTGAGAGTATGGTCCACAGAATGATGTGCATATAGGGGGGAAGTGTGATCTGATGGCTCCAGGGCCTTTCTATGGGGACTGAAGGTAGAGTTGTGAAGACAGGTTTGGTTGTATTTGGGAGTCATGATCTTGGGGGGCCCAGGGTTATTGCCTGGCAGGAGGGTTTGCACCCTGAAGGCCAGGCTCACTGCTTAGATGGGGTCTATCTCCCCACCTGCCCGTTGTTAGTGAGGTCTGAACAGTATTACTGTGACAAAGAGGAGAGCATAGTCATCAGTGGGACCAAGGACTGGTATCTAATCTGAGATGTGGATCTCTGGAGGAAGATGAGTTTGTATTGTGGGACCTCAGAGAGGCTACTCCTGAATTCAGCTGTCCCTATAATGACAGGCACTATGACATTTGGGGACATGCTTTTGTATTTGTGGGAGGAGTGGGGGTTCCTGGATGAGTTCCAGAGATTCCTGTACCACAATGTGAATCTGAAGAACTTTGCATTTATATGCTCATATCCTCACTGGGCAAGGCATTCATGCCCTCCCCAGTGCTCTGATCTAAGCTTTGTATCCCCACTCTCCAACCCTGCTTTCCCCAGATGGTGCTCTGTCTTTCTCACATCAGGACCATGAACACTGTTTGTGTCCCCAGTTCCTGAGCAGGTGCTGTGGTTGATAGGGCTGGACTGTTTGCACTGACCTCTTCCCTCCTCATGCCCCAACATCTGCCTCATAGGGAAAGATTCAAGGTCAGTACTCTTATAGTGAGCCCAAGGATCTCACTTGCTTGCCCTCTCCCTGGCCAGTGACTGTGTTTAGGTCCATGGAACCTCTGTACCTTAGGTTTTACTCCCTTACTTTAACTGACATTTCCGTGTGCAGGCTCGTGCCACGAATTCCTTGCATTCTCATGGCCTCTACTTACCTGGACCATGAGCTGTTTTTCAAGCCTCCTGCTCAGTTCTCTTTGTAGTGTGGAGATCTCTTTTGTGGTCTGTTGTGTGCTGAATTGCCCTGGCCCAGTAGTGACCACTCACCTGACAGTTTTTTCCTTCAGTGCTTGTATCCTCCATGTCCCATGTAGTTGCTCAAGTAGGGCTTCAGAAGAGTCCTTTCTGCATCACAGGATGGACATGACCTTAGCTGTGACAGGGTGGGCTCAGAGGGGGCCTGCCCCTGGTGGATGGCAGCTGGGGAGTGTGTGATGTCTGGGCTATGTTCAGATCACATCAGCAATCTGTCCTTTCCAACCAGGGTTTTGGTGCCATTGCCAGTGGCCACACCCCATTTCTATCTTTCTGTTGTTGGTACTGTGCTGACTTGTTGAAGTCCAGGGGAAATCTTGAATATCTCTGTATTCCACATCTTACCCATCCCTCTCAACAATCTTTCTTAAGTGCTCTGCCACACTGACCTGCCTATGTTGTACCCGAAGGTGTACAGTATCCTGACATTGGCCTTGAACTCCCACTCATTTGTTGCAATTGGATTTTCCTGGGCTCTCATGTGCCTCTGCATGGCCTTCAATGTCACCAGCAGACAAGTTCCTGCTGAAAGCCTTTGGTGGAAGAAGAAGATGTACATCTGCTTTGCTTCCCTGTGCCACACCCGGTCCCATGTCCTCCTGGTGAAGCCTCTACTATTCTGTGACCTTATGGTTTTAGTAATGCTCAGCAGCCACATCTGCAACCAGAACCCCACTCCCATTTCTCAAAAGCATCCCCTGAATTATTCCTGGTTGCAATTCAATTGAGTAATTCAACTGGATGTGATTCATTGAGTCAGTGTAGACACATTACTCCAATAATGTCAACACATATTTCACTGTTACTTCTTTGCTTTAAGGTTATTGGTGCAGATCAGAGAACAAAGAGGTACCTTATGAACAGAGTGTTTCTGTAGGAGTAGCACAGATCAGGATTTTCAAGGCAGGTCCCTTCATCCAGAAGACCCACCCCCGTGATATGTGTATCCCTATCTTGAAACACATTTTACAGTTGTCTAAGCATCATGGACAGAAACTGTTTACAAGAGAACAGCATGTACCAAACAATTTTATTTTAGTGCAAACCCTTAGTGTCACCAGGAGCAGCATTTTGGTGAAAAATTTCAGAAGAAACACGGAAAGGGCCTCATGTGTGAAGAGATGCAAGTTCCATGTGTTAAGGAAGCCCTTTACCCGTGGGGAGGTTAGGAAGGACTTCCTGGCCACCTTGGACTATTTTTATAAGTAGGGCACTTATACTAGGGAGAGAGCAAACAAAACCATCAAGTGTGGGTTGGTAGAAAAAGTCATTAAAACTGGGAAGAACGCAAGACAGCCTTCAGCTACACTGACACACTTGCTCAGAATCAGGGTGTCTACACTAAAGAAAATCCTTACAGTATAGTGAATATAGGACATCTTCTGGTGATAGCCTCACCTTCAATTATCAATGGAGAGTTCACGCTAGAGAAAGACCACAGTTTGGAGGAAATGTGAAATTTCCTTGTTCAGTATAACAAAAATGGATCAAAGCCTCTGTGAGTATCCATCTGTCTGCTTTGAATCTCATACATCTGAACCTCCATAAAGGGAAGATGCCCCATAAATTTCATTTATGTGGGAAGCATATGTGGCTATGTTGCACTTTCTAACCAGCCCAGGGCTCTTTCCAGATTCATGTCACTGCCAGTTTCTGTGGCCAAAGCCACTTCATCTCAACTACCTGGCAGGTTCCCCTCCGGGAAGCTGGCATCTGTTCTGCCATGAATTGGAGAAAAGTAGTAGTAGCCTGAGCCCTTAGAAGGTCCATATCCCCTTCTCTCTGATTAGTTGGCATGGACCTCACCTAGTGTTGTCCCAGAGGAAAGCAAATGAATTCTACCGGCAGCTTGCCAAGAGCTACCTTTTTCAGGTACGTTTGTCTCACGCGATACTTGCAATTAATTTTTCCCACTCCCAAGTCTCCAACTTGGGGACTGCCTATCACATATTGCTTTGGTTTGTACCATTAGAAAGACCTTATTTTTAAAATACTCTCTAAATTTGGGGTTTCTAGCTACTATGCAGTGGTTTATAATAGATTTGGGCTTTGCAAGCACTACAATTTTTGTCGATTCCCGAACTCTGTGTGCCTCTAAGGGAACAGTATGGGAGGAAATGGCACCTCAGTGTTGGGCAAATTTGCATCGCTGCCCATAGCCTCTTGGCAAAGATTTGTTATTCTAATTCATGGCTTGGACACCTGGGTGATTAGTCTCCAGATACCCGCACATGGCCTCCTTAAAGAAGGACCGCCGAACCTCTACCCTTGAACAAGGGCCTTCCATTTCCCAGAGGCCCTCTCAGTAAATCTTGGCCTTTTCTCCTGGAGTCAGGTGGAGAACCCTCTTTCCTAGGCCTTGGGAATCTGTGGGAACTAAATTTCCCAGAACGCCCAGCGTTAAAGACGGCATCGCTGAGCCAACGAAGGCTTAGAAAAGAGGTGTTTCCGTTTGAGCACAAAGGGTTGGGGCGGGGCTTCCTGTGTCCAGTCTGTGGCCATCGTTTTGGCTGTCGGCAGGTGTCTTCGCCTTGTGAGACGTTCCGGAGGGCCGGGCCGGGCGAGAAAGGAGGCTTTGTCCCGCCGTACGGAGGCGAGTCTGGGGGCGGGGACCTCGTCGCCAGCGAGACCGGCCTGGAGACTTCTGTGCCCGTGACCGTCGTGTTCACTCAGCTGTCATCACTTCACTCCGCCCACAGTCCGATGGCTGTGGCCGCGCCCAGGGACCCGGCTGAGGTAAACGCGCGGCCCCCGGGCCCCCGCCTCCGCCCCTGCAGGCCAGAGCGCGGGGCACCTGCTCGGGTCTCTGCAGCCCAGGCCCCAGTGTCCGGCCCCGGGGAGGTGCTCGTGGGCGGGGGCCCAGTGTCTGAGCGCTGGCGTGACGGGGTGTGGGAGTGGGCTGCAAGGAAGGGGCCGGCTGGTGCAGGGCTGCAGGGGGACCTGAGGGGGAGGATTCGGGAGTGTGGGGTCCTCCTTCTGCCCTCGGGGAACATAAGTGCCGCGGAGTCACGGGGGGACTGGCGGGCTGGAGGGTTGTCCTTTCACGTGAGGACTCTAGACGCCAAGGACTCTAGACACTAGACGCCAAGTTTTGGCCAAAGGAGGGACACGATCTCCGTAAGGGGTGGGGGGTGAGGGGTGGTGAAGACCTTGTGGCCCTGGGAGGTTGAGTCTTTGTTCAAGGTCACACCTGGTAAAAGGCAAAACTGAGTACTCAGGCACAAAAAATAGAAGCCAGCCTGAGGTCAGCTGGCTGAGGTCCTAAGTCCATGTCAGGGGTTATATGTGGATGTTCCCTTTAATGGCGACCTTTTTAAGCAGGTGTGGAAGGTTAACCCAGGACTGGGTACCAAGATGTGCAAGTGCCTAGAGGTAAAACTAAAGTCAGGAATGTTCAAAACCACAGGTCTCCGTTTCTTTCAAGTAGGAATAAATAGCAAGTGGATAGGTGTCATGACAAGAGTGACTGCCTGAGCTTCTGGGTGTGTGTTCTAGAAGTAATGAGAGGTTTTGATCACAGGAAGGAGGTGATGTTACCAAGGTCTTAGAAGACTTCATCTGGCTTCAGAGTGGAAAACAGACTATGAGCTTGAGGGAGCAAGAAGGACAATCATTGTGGTGGCTACTGCTATAGTCCAGGTGAGGGGTAATGGACCAGGGTTGTTGCTTAGGAGATGGTTGTATTCTGGCTGTGTGTTAAAAAAAATTTTTTATTAATGTTTTATTTTTGAAAGAGAGAGAGAGGCAGAGCACGAGCAGGAGAGGGGCAGAGAGAGAGGGAGGGAGACACAGAATCTGAAGCAGGTTCCAGACTCTGAGCTGTCAGCACAGAGCCCAACACAGGGCTTGAATTCATGAACCATGAGATCATGACCTGAGCCAAAGTTGGTCACTTAACAGACTGAGCCACCCAAGTGCCCTGTGTGTCTTTATTTATTTTTTATTTTGTATTTATTTATTAAAAAAATTTTTTTTTGTATTTATTTTTGAGAGACAGAGAGAGACAGAGCCTAGGCGGGGGAGGGACAGAGAGAGACACACACACAGAATCTGAAGCAGGCTCCAGGCTCTGAGCTGTCAGCACAGAGCTTGACATGGGGCTCGAACCCACAAGCCGCGAGATCATGACCTGAGCTGAAGTCGGACACTTAATTGACTGGACCACCCAGGTACCCCTGTGTGTTTTTAAAAGGGGCAACTAGACTTTCTGATGTGGACAGTGAGAAAATGAAAGAGCTAATTAGTGATGACCTCAAAGATTTTGGTCTTAGCAGCTGTAGGAATGGAAGCTGCATCAATGTGTTACCGAACTCCAGTGCTTGGACCCAGTGAGAGTAGAAATGAACCTGGACCCACGATTTAAAAATACAGACAAAGCTTTATTGGAGCAACAGCTGTAACTGAATGGACACACAGTCACAACAAAGGTGTTAGACTGGCTCTCCGAAAAATAGGGAATTTTAAAGGACCTAGGGCGGAAAAGGAGTGATGTGTAAGCATGTAGGGGTGGGGAAATACAAGGAATTGGGCACGCAGGCGCAGTTGACAGAACATCCTTCTTCATACATTGGGTGTTTTGTTTGCAGTTAAGCCTCCACCTCTGGGCGTGATTTTCAACATTGTAGTGAGTTAAAGGTAACTCTTGGTCACTCCATGATCCATCTGTGCTGGCGTGAGTTAGGGGTTAAGCTCCAACTGGTCTGGGCCGCAAGAGCTCTTCCTCCAGGCAGTCGTGATAGCTTGAGGGGTAGTTTTGGTTTCCATCATGGGATGCTCTGCCTCTTGGGTCTTTGGCCTGAGTTAGGAGATAAGCTGGAAAGAAGAGCCTAAGAAAAATGTGGGACAAAGGTCGGTGGATACAAGCAGGTGAGAAGTAAAGGTCAGGTCTTGGGATCTAGCTGCTGGCACATTCAGATGAGCAAGTTGGTATTCACCGAGGATATCAGGAGCTTAGTTTTGACCATGTGAAGAGTCTGAGGTGTTTCAAAAATCAGTGACTGGAGGCATCAAATGAACAGCTTACAGGTCGGGAAATCTGGGGAGGGATTCAGGTTAGAAACATCCAAAATGTGGAAACTACAGTGGGGACGACGAGGACTGAGCGGTGGGTCGTATTTAGGCAAACTTGAGGTTGTGGTGGCAAAACTATTTGGGGGCCAGGTGTGGAGGGTGAGGGCCAGGACTGGGTCTCTTGCTTGGATACCTGGGTGATGGTTTCGGGCTGCACAGATGCAGGTAAGTAGACATGAGGTTTGGTGTATCAGACAGACTAGTCTGTAGATGGCCAGAGCTTCCAAGGGAAGAGTGGATTTGCAGTGGATGCAGAGACGAGAGGTAGGGGACAAAAGATGACGCCCAGGCCAGAACTGGTATTTATTAGCCACTTTTTAGACTTAGCAAGATTTGTGAGGACTTTGGTGGGACCTGATGTGTTTCATTCAGCCTGGTCAGGGAAAATAGGGTCACCTGTGAGAATCACTAGGCCTGGGGTGGGCAATCAATGGAGTTGGTCTCGAAGGTTAGGGGGACAGAGAAAATTTTTATTTGCTGAGGTGATAGCAAGTGCATCAAGGAAATAGAATGGGCCTATGGATATGTGAGATCTGCCCATGGTTCTGTGTGTCTAAGTCAGGCAAGGATCAGAGCCACAGGATGATCAGAGCCATAAAATGATTTGGAATAACACTGCTCTTGGGACCCGTATGAGGTTAGTGGTCTTACAGGATCCTGTTTGAATTTGCCACTTGAATTGTGGGTGCTGTGTGCCAAATTGTGGCATAAGGCCTAAACCCTGTATGATATGCTTCCTTGACGTGTGGAGGTACCTAGTGCTCTCAGATGGCCTGAGTGCAAATTCTCCTTCCCACACTGCTTCATGGGATAATATCTCCTAGCCTAACAACCCTTTTCATAAATGGAACAGGGCACGGTTCCTGCTCATCTCTTTGTAGCAGGTTTCAGTCCCCTCCCAGCCCACAGACTTATTCACACAAGCCAGTCACAGCCTATGGGATTCAGAGGGCTCCCAACCTTTTCATCCTACAAGGATAGCATCTCACAGCCCCTATTTTCTCACTTTTTCCCAGAATGTAGCCCCCATGTGGGCCTTTATGGTGAGTAGTATCCTGTACTCAGAGGGGTGAATTTGTGATAAACTGCTGTCAGTCACATCTGTCCAGTCTTAGGTGTTATGTGTTCAGCCATCAACATAATCTGAGGGTGGGGTGAGGAGGAAGCAGTTTAAATATAGGTAACTTCTGGGCAGGTCAGGGAGCTGTCTTTGGAGTGGGACAGTGAGGCGGTGGCAGCCACAGTAATTTGACTGTGGGTTACGGGCACTAAGGGATGTGCAGCCTAAAGAAAGATGTGGGTTTGGAGAGGGAACATGTCAGATGATCCCAGCGCCCTGCATTGCTAATTACATGACAATGACCATACCAGGGGGATTGCTTGTCAGGAGGTTGTGGATCCGTGTGTGCCAGGCCCACAGCTCAGATATATATTTTTCTGCCTGTCTTTTATTGCTGGTGGTTGAACCCAGTGGCCAATGGGACCATGAGGAGACAATAAGACCAGTGGTACCAGGGCCTGATTTCTCCTCTAAGTTGAGAAGCTTGGGAGATGGATGGTCATAGGGAGATGTGTGGGGGAAAGGATTGTGGCTTCTCAGAAGTAGAATGTAGTTTTATCTGTCATCATGCAGGGCAGTGTGACCTTTGAAGATGTAGCTTATAGTTGTCTACACTATAAGCAAGATGAAGCAGACTTACTATCACTGTTACTGAATTTTGAATAAAAATATCCTGGAAGACTAAATGACATGAAATGTGAGCTTACAAATATATAAAGTTGATTAGATAAATAATGAGATGTTCTAGAGGGAACTTAAAGCCTAGAGACTATACTTGGAACATTTGTTTTTCTTGCCCAGCAGGTAAAGCAGGACTGAGACACCCACATGTCACTGTCAGAAAGCATGAAGGGATGAATGTTGGGGAGGCTGAGGAGACCAGTGTAGAGGTGTTCATCAGACTGTGTTGTAGGTTCATAATCAGGGTTATTCAAAAAGATGAAGTAGAAGAAAGTAAAAGGCGACTGACATATTCATTAGGATGAGGCATGGCTCTTGTCTCACTGAGATGAGAATAGAGTTTGGGGCTTTGGTTTCACAGGAAGGTCTGGGGGAAAGGCCGTGGCTGTGAACATGGTGGGCTTGTTACTTGTACCCGATCAGGACAAGGACATGGAGCCACTTGGTAGATGAGGCCAGAGCACACAATGTCAGTGGATGGCAACATGCATACATGCAGTGAGGTGATATTTCTAGAATATCCAATGAATACTACTATATATTTTTTTAGTAGTTTTTATTTATTTTGGGGCCATTTACTTTCATAGCAGTAAAGTTACTTAATGCAGATGCAGGCTGCAGGAGAAGAAACCAGTGACACTTTGGAGACATCATTCTAAGCTCCATCCACTGCAAAGTGTTATGGCAAAGCTTAAGGTTCTGAAAGCCACTCAGAAAGCAGGCAATGCTAAGAAAAACCTGCCCCTTGTGTGAAAATAAAGACAAGGTAATATCCAACATCATTCCAGAAAACATTTCCTTCCAAAAGCTGTCATTGGCTGAGAAATCTCATTAGAGGGAAGCTTTATTGAGTTTAAAGATAAGTTGGTTGAAATTCAAGTCTGTCAATAACACCTTCTGTGCTGTGAGAAAAGTAAAATTATAAAGATAATATAAGGATCCCACATTCAGTATGGTTGAGGAAGATAATATCCAAATTTTAGTAGAAACCATTTTATCAATTTAGAGGACTTGGGCGGTTTGATTTTCCTTGAATCAGAGAAATATGTAAACTTTAAAATAAAATTGGATTGGGGCACCTGGAAGTTGGTGGAGCATGTGACTCTTGATCTCAGGGTTGTGAGTTTGATAAATAAATAAGGCTTATTATCTTTACACTCAGAAGTCATTTTTCACGTAACCGACTTTTCCAACTCAATATAACATAAACATTAACATCAGGTCTTTCACACACACAAATTTAATTTTTGGAGGGTTTTTTAATACTACCAAAGATTGAAACTAATTTGATGTCTGTCAATGGAAGATTGAATAAATCATGACGGATACCAAGATGGAGCATTAGCTTTGGAGGAAGTTCTGCCAACTGCTACAGCTCTGGAACATACTGTTAGGTGAAAAAGAAGAGGAAGAAGGTGTCATAATATTTTGTGCAGGTAGCTGTATTTTTCTAAGAATGGAAGGAAAATTTTGTTTGTTTGTTTCTCTTGAGTGTCATTAGGAGCTGATTGGCTCCTAAGTAAGAACTTACTTGGGGCGCCTGGGTGGCGCAGTCGGTTAAGCGTCCGACTTCAGCCAGGTCACGATCTCGCCGTCCGTGAGTTCGAGCCCCGCGTCGGGCTCTGGGCTGATGGCTCGGAGCCTGGAGCCTGTTTCCGATTCTGTGTCTCCCTCTCTCTCTGCCCCTCCCCTGTTCATGCTCTGTCTCTCTCTGTCCCAAAAAAAATAAATAAAACGTTGAAAAAAAAATTTTTTTTAAAATGTCATTATTTCAATAATTAAATACAGATAAAAATATTTTTCCTCTGTTTGCTAAAATCATTATTTTCTAGGGCACCATTCATCCTTATATTGCATTATTTAGCCTTCAATTTTGAGAGTATTACATTGAAGTCTCTTTCTGTTACTCTGTTTCTCATCATTTTTCCTAAGCAAGAATCAATAATTTATATGCTTTCTACGTTGGGAGGAGAGGTCAGTGAAAAGAGTAAGGTCAGCCATGTGGGTAGAGCTTGCATACTGGAGAAGAGAAGACCCCACTAAGTTAGCTGTTATTTTGTATTTATGATCAGTTTTTTACTTGTTAAGTAGGTCATCAAACACAGATTATTATTTAAAAAAAATTTTTTTTAACGTTTTATTTATTTTTGAGACAGAGAGAGACAGAGCATGAACAGGGCAGGGGCAGAGAGAGAGGGAAACACAGAATCAGAAGCAGGCTCCAGGCTCTGAGCCATCAGCCCAGAGCCCAACACGGGGCTCGAACTCCCGGACTGTGAGATCGTGACCTGAGCTGAAGTCGGACGCTTAACCGACTGAGCCACCCCGGCGCCCCAGATTATTATTTTTTAAATTAGACTTTATGATTTTAGGGCAGTTTTAAGTTCACAGCAAAATTAGTGGAAGCTACAGAGGTATCCCGTATACGACTTCCCCCACAAAAGCACACACTTCCTGCTATCAACATCCCACGTCAGAGCGATATGTTTGTTCACAATCTATGAATCTGCGCTGACACATCATTTTCACTCAAAGTCCACAGTTAACATTAGGGTTCACACTTAGTGTTGTGCATTCTGTGGATTTTTACTATCTCCATAGTTCGACCTTTTCCAGAATGTCATATACTTGCAATCCTACAGTATGTACCCTTTTCAGATTGGTTTCTTCCACTTAGTAATATGCCTTTTCATGACTTGATAACTTCTGTTTTTAAATAATTTAAAAAAATATATTTATTTTGAGAGAGAGTGCAAGAGAGCACATGTGCATGAGCAAGGGAGGGGCAGAGAGAGATGAAGGGAGAATCCCAAGTAGACTCCGCACTGTCAGCGCAGAGCCCGATGTGGGGCCCAGTCTCACGAACCATGAGATCATGACCTGAGCCGAAGTCAAAAATCTGATGTTATCCAACTGAGCCATCCAGGTGCCCCTTGATAACTTCTTTTTAGTGCTGAATAATATCCCATTGTCTGGATAGGACATAATTTATCCATTCACCTATTGAAGGACGCCTTGGTTGCTTCCTAGTTTGGGCAGTTATGGATAAAACAGCTAAAAATGTCTATCTTCAGGTTTTTATGTGGACATACATTTTCAACTGCTTTGGGTAAATACCAAGGGGCACAATGCCAGATTGTATAAGAGTGTGATTAGTTCTGTAAGAAACCACCAAACCATCTTCCAAAGTGGCTGTACCAGTTTGCATCCCTACCAGTAATGAATGAGAGTTTCTATTGCTCTGTATTCTTGGGAGCATTTGTTGTCATCAGTGTTCTGGATTTTGGCCATTTCTATTAGATATTTAGTTATATCTCATTGTTTTATTTTGCAATTTCTAATAATAAAATGATGTTGAGCATCTTTTCATATGCTCGCTTGCCATCCATCTGTCTTCTTTGGTGAAGTATCTGTTCACGTTTATGTTAAAAAAAAACAGTTTTATTAGCTACATTAAGTTAACGACACCTAAACCATCCAAATTTGAGATTCTCCCAGAGAATTCAAATTAGGATTCATCACAGCATCACTTACTTCAAATCCATAATAATATTTTACTTGTTTACCTTAATAGTCCATAAGTTATTAAATAACAGTAAATTATTAATTGGAATTAGACTTCAGGGACCATCAGATGTTTGGTAAACTACAGGTTAGTGACTGCGAATATATGCTAACAAATAAGTATTTCTGGAGGGATGCACAACAATTGATGACAGAACTTAACTCTTGCGTTATAGGAGATAGGGCGTCAAGTAGGAGAAAGAGGAAATACTAGGTATTGTATGTGTATGCACATAAATCTCAAAATTTTCTAAACAAAAAGGTTGTATACATATTGAAAAAATAGTAAGGAAAACAGTAATAAACTAGAACAAAGTGTGTGTGTGCGCGCACGTGCGCGTGAAATTAATCAATAAATACAAATAATAGAAAATTATAGAGGAATTGTAATAAGGAAAAAGTATGAAATGAATTTAAATAATAATCAAATGTAACATGTAAGTGGGAGTCAGAACCACAAGATTTGGGTACATAAAGAGATCACAAAAGATCTTTGAGTCCTGGACCAGTTGTGGTTACCTGTCTCACTCCTACTAAGAACTATAGTCATTTGTGGAAAAAAATCAAGCCTGTGTCCTGTCTTTTATCACATAGTTTCTGTAGAAGGACACTTAGGGACTAAATTGGCACATCTTATTTTCAGGAGAAGTAACAGGAGACTCCCCACCTCACAGCTGTGTGGCTTAAATTCTAGAGGTCAGATCAGACCAAGTTGTCACTGCTCAGAGGATGAGTGGGGCAGCTGCTTTAGAAATCCTTGCAGATCTGGAGCAGGTGCTGATATCCAGGGGCCATATAAGTGCCAGAGAAACACTTGGGCCTTGACACCGTCATACACCTTTGTGATTCCTGGCCTCTGCACTCGGTGACCTTTCACTTGTTCTTTCTCTTATCCAATGAGGTGTTTATTCTGAGTGAGAACACACTTGTGACAGCACTCCGGCTGGTTTTAAAGGTTAACTTGCTTCTAGTTGACACGCTCCTTACTTGCTGACCTGAGGTCCTTGATCTATAACAGCTCATTTATACTCTCTTTGAGATTTGCAGACCACCTGTCTTGAGGTGTGAGGAACTAGAACTTTCCCAGGCCACAGAGGCCAGCAGATCGGTTTGAAGGCACCTCGGCTTTCTGATTAGCCTAGCAATTTTCTTTTCTTTTCTTTTCTCTTTTTTTTTGTAGAAAAACTTTTTTTTTTTAGGTCACAGAAATGTTTTTCCTCACCTCCCTTTTTGTATCTGTAGACCTTGCCCTCCTTTGCAGAAAGAACAGAGTCCTCCTGCACGGCACATAACCAGGACCCCGCCGCACAACTACCAAGCACCGAGACAACATCTATAACTGGCACCATCGAGTTTGCCCGTGACCAAGAAATGTGGCAGGTCACGGCACTCCCTTTGCTGAGTAGCTGTCCTAAACCCTTTTACCAACCCCTGGGCCAGGTAGAAACCTCAGAGTTGGCGTTTGGACAAGAGTCCTCTTCTCCCCAGGTTGCCGGCCTTGTATATAAAGCTCAAATTCCTTTCCAATTAAAACTGGTCTCTTGAGTAATGATCTTTCAGGCGACTGCCAGCCAAACTTGGGTTCAGTAACACTTTCTTTGTGCTGATCCCAGAAATTTGCTATAGACATAAAATACAGATGAAATAATGTGCACCCAGCTCCCCAGGACCAGTAATAAAGTACACGGGGTGTGCAGTTTTGTAACTGATCACAGAAAGTTTTCAAAGACTATTCATTCATCGGGCTCTCCAGAGCAACAGAACCGAGAGAGAGAGAGAGAGAGAGAGAGAGAGAGAGAGAGAGAGAAACGTCATATTCATTTTTTCCTCGGTAATATTGGCTTAATGGAGACACAAGAGAGAAAGGAGAGAGATTTTAAAGGAACTGGTTCACAAAAATGTGGAGGCTGGAAAAGTCTAAGATCTTAGATCTTAGATCTAAACTGGAGGTCCAGGGAATAGTGGATGTTCAGCGCTAGTCTGAAGCCAGTCAAGAGACAGAATTTCCTCTGTCTGTGGAATCCCTGACTGTGCCCTTCTCATCTGAAAATATATTGCATATTTTAGCTATTTGTTTTGTTTGAAGTTTATCTTTCCTGATGGTAACATTGGCTTAATAGAGGCAGGTTCTTTGCCAGACATTTTCTTCCTCCTACTTCTCATACAGAAGAATAAGGTGTGACACACATTGCATGCTTAACATGTACCTATTGAAGCAGTGAATAAAAGTATACCTACCTTGTCCCTGTTCATTTTTAAGAATGTGAAATCTTTCCTACTTCTTTATTTTCATCTTCTAGCAGGCTGCAATGATGCACAAATAACAGAAATTTAAAGTAATATATTTTTAGGTGAAACACTTGGATTGACCAAAAACACATCTCAGTAAACACATCTTCCATCTTAGCTGTCTTCTCTCAATGATTAGACCTTGTCTTGCCTGTCGTTTTTACCTGGTGTTTTCCAGGCATTTTAGATATGTTATAGGCTGGCTGTTTCTCTCAAATAGTTTTTTAAATTTTTTTAAACTTTTTAATTCCTTTAGTTTATTTATTTTTGCGAGACAGAGAGAGACAGAGCATGAGCAGGAGAGAGGCAGAGAGAGAGGGGGAGACACAGAATCTGAAGCAGCTTCAGGCTCTGAGCTGTCAGCACACAGCCCGACCTCGGGCTCCAACTCATGAGCTGTGAGATCATGACCTGAGCCAAAGTCTGATGCTTAACCGACTGAGCCACCCAGGTGCCCCCAAAAAACACTCTTAAAAAGTTGAGTTGTAAAGGGTGTGAGTGAGAAATGGTAGAAGCAGGAAATGTACTGGATGGAAGAGTGAAGTATAATTGTTTTAAGGTGTCCAACGAAGTTATTTTAAGTTTTTATTTAAGTAGTCTCTACACCCAACATGGAACTCAAATTCACAACCCAAAGATCAAGAGTTACATGATCTTCTGAGTCAGCCAGGCACCCCCAACATAGTTATTTTAAGAGATTTAAACAACTTGTCTTTGCCAACTCCTTACAGCTTCTCTCTAAAGAGTACCTTCAGACAGTGGTGGCTTTGGAAGGAAATATTTTCTAGGTGACGTTGGACATAAACTTGTCCTTTATTTTCACAGAGGGGCAGAAGGATCTGTCTCAGCACTACATTCTCTCAAGTGACTTCTAGGCCAATACACTTTGCCCCAGGATTCTGAGGTGGGTGGAGCTAAGAATGATGTCTTCAAAGTGCCTTGGACTCTGCTCTTTCCTCTAGTGGGCCCTGTAACTCCTGCTAAATTCCTTTCTTGCCATGAATAGACGGGAGCAATAAAAAGGAAAAACAACTCCAGAAAAAAAAATAATTCATGGAAACTGTTATGCAGGCATTCCAGAAAGATATATAGTCCCAGTATATGAATTCATGTTGTTCGTCATTCACATTGTATGTTCTCACTTCATGGTCTACCAAGTGGCTCCAAGGGACTTTGGCACAGACACAAGTGGAGAATCCAATACAGTCACAGGAACCGCCTTTCGCCTAGACTTTCTCGTAAGCAGCATTCTTATCCTGGTGAGACAAAAGCCACATTCACCATTCTCATCCTGGTGAATACGTTTGTCACCTTTTGTTCTCTTTTATCTTTCGGAATATGAACCTACACCATGGTCTGATGAATAGCTCTACACTGATTTCTTCAGGCTCCCTGACATTCATCCCTTTGTGCTCGTTGGTAGTGACACCCAGGTCTCTCAGTTATACTTTGCCGGCTCGGCAAGAAAAACATATGTTCCAAGTGTAGTTTCTGGGCTCTAAGTTCTCTCTAGGACATCTCACCATTTCTTTAAATAAACTTTACATGTTTGTAGGCTCAGATTTTATGTCATTTAATCTGAGAAACTTTGACTCAAAGGTGAATAACAAAGATCATAACTCTGTTCTATATTGCTTATATTGTGGAAAACATGAAGGCCACTCATTCAAAAGTAATTTTCTAAAATTGTAGGATGTAGTTCACTAGAGGCTCAGGTAATTTTATGATCTAACAGTGGGAATGTTCAGAATATAGGAGTTGAGAGTATAAAACCACTTCTGATTAGAAATTTATGCTGACATTTAAAAGATTCTAATTAACAAAGCATAGTGGCAGGGGAGGGGGTGTTTCAATTGGAGAAAAAAAAAGACCTGGGAATACTCTGAGATGGAAAGGCACATGGAATTCAAAAGACTGAAGGAAGATCAATGGGTGTTTAGTACAATGTATGATGGGGACTGTGGTGAGAAAAGCAGCATAGAAAGTGGGTGAGGCTTTTTCTATGAGGTATCAGAGGACACCTGAACTGTAAGAATGATTAGAACTTTGAGTAAGGGAAATAATGGGTTTGTGAGGGATTAATCAGATGGGATCAATAGTATTGTTAATGATAACATTTTAAGTATCCAAATAAATGTATTAAACTTTACATTTTAGCACCTTTTAATATTTGTTTTAATTGAAAGGTTTTTGTTTTAAATAGTTCTTATAAGTGCATTTACAGTACTTAGTATGAAGCTTTTGGAAATTGTTTTTATAAAAGTCAATTTTAGTAATTATTGTGAGCCATTGGCACCTGGATGATACTTTCAAAAAGTTGCTCTTTTTCTCTTTATTACATATCGTTAGTAAGCCATTTGCCTTTCATTACCACTAAAACATTTATTAATGTAATATTAATATTTGAAATCCTAAGCCAGAATGTGTATCTGGAGAAAGAGCATTCATAGAGGCAATTAAGGTAAAATGACATCATAAGGATGGGGCACTACTTCATTAGGACTGATTTCTTTATAAGAATAGACACCAGGAGTATGGTCACAGAGAGGAAAAGGCACAGCAAGATGGCCATCCACAAGCCAAGGAGAGAGGCCTTAGGAGAAACCTTCATCTTCAACTTCCAGCATCCAGAGCAGTGAGAAAATAAATTTCTGTTCAAGCTGCTTCAGTCCATACTGTTTTGTTATGACAGTCCTAGTAGGCTACCACAATTGTCATTTAATGTGTTCTTCTCACCAAAAAAATAAATAAGCTGGACATCCAAAAAGATACAGTCAGGGGACACAATGGTCACAATTCTAAAAAGGCTACACCTGCCCTGGCTGGCTCAGTCAGTGGAGCATGTGACTCTTGATCTCACGAGGCTGTGGTTCCAGCCCCACCTTGGGTGTACAGATTACTTAAAAAATTTTTTTAAAAAGGCTACACAATTATAAACTAGCTTTTACAAAATATAGAGGGTTTAGTATAGAGCCTTTACAATTTTACTTCCACTTCTGTTGATTTTTGCTTCCACTTCTCAAAATCACTTATGATACAGGTAAGGGAGAAGTTTTCTGTGGGAGCCAGAAACAATTCCTCTTTGTCCACCTGTGTCAGGGTGGTGTAATATGCCTTTTCTTGCTTTTCTGTGATGGCCCTGTGTGGAGTCTTTTTTCTTCTTCCTGACAAACACACACACAAAACTGAGTAATGCTTCAGGCCATATACATTTGAGGAACAATACCGTAATGTTTCCAGCTATGTGTGAACTCTTTTATGTTTTAATGATGTATGGAATCAGATGCCATTTTAAAAATTTGTTTATTGAGAGCAAGTGAGCACATGTGAGGGAGCCAGGGAGGGGTAGAGGGAGAGAGAATCTCAAGTAGGCTCCATACATACTGCGGACGCAGGAGTGGGGCTCAATTTCACCACCCTGAGACCATGACCTGAGCTGAAATCAAGAGTGGGCCGCTTAACCCACTGGGCCAGCCAGAAGCTCAGCCGGGCGCTCCTAAAATTAATATTATTTGAGATGCACCCAAATCCTCTATCCAAATGTCATCTCTGGCACCTGGATGGCTCATTTGGTAGAGAGCATCCCACTCTCGATCCCAGGGTCCTGAGTTCAAGCCCCACGTTGGGCATGGAGCCCATTTAAAATAATACTTTTATCCTCAGGGAGCAGGCTGAGCTTTATAGAGTCGAAATAATGTCTCTAAGCCACGTTTAACAATGAGCAAAAACCCCTTCTCCCCACTGATTCTGAAGCGTCACTAGCCTTGCCTGCGTGCCGCGTGGCCCACCTGCTGGTAGACACTGCGGACCCTGTGCTACTACTACATTTCCCAGGAGATCCTGCGCTGGGCGGCCGCAGTCAGGAGCCAATGAGGGGCCATTTCCGTGCGTGCGCATCGTCTCGGGGCGGGGCTTCCGGGGCCGTCATCCTGGTCCTTTTGGCACGTTCTTTCACACAAATTCCGGAGCTCGGGGTTCGGACGGTGGATGACTGACCGAGAAAGGGCGGGAGGAGGCGCCGTACGCGGCGCGCCGACCGGGATTCACGGCTCGGCGACGCCGCCCGTGCTGCCCCGCGCCGGGGCCGGGACAGGCACCGCCCGCCCGGGTGTCCGCTCCGCCCACAGAGTCCGATGGCGGCGGCCGCGCGCAGGGACCCGGCTGAGGTAAACGCGCGGCCCCCGGACCCTCCTCTCCCCGCCCCCACCCCCGACCCTCAGGCCCGAGCGCTGGGCGCTTGCTTGCGTCCCTGCGGCCCCGGTCCCGGTGTCCGGGCCCCGGAGGCGCTCGTGGGCGGGGGCCCAGTGTCTGAGCGCCGGCCTGAGGGGGTGCGGGAGCGGGCTGCAGGGGAGGGGTCGGCTGGTGCAGGGCTGCAGGGGGCGCCGAGGGGGAGGAATCGGGGGGTGTGGGGTTCGCCCTCTGCTCTCGGGGAACAGAGGGTGTGCGGCGGGGGCACTGGCGGGCTGGAGGCGTTGCGCCTTCACGTGAGGACTCTAGACGCCAGGGAGCGTTCTGGCCTAGCAGAGGGGGGAGGGTTTGGTCTTAGCAGCTGAAGCTGCGGAAGCTCCATCAACTGGGATGGGGACGTTGGCGGTGGGCTCATTTTTACTGTGAATGTCTTAAGTTTTTCGGCCCTGTTAAGAGTGTGAGAAGTTTCAGAGAACTGAGTGAAAGCGTCAAATGGGCCACTGGGCACTCAGGTCTGGAATCTGGGAGAGGTCCAGGATGGAGACATCCAAGAGTTCTGGCTATTGTGTGGACCAGGTGGAGCTTTGGATCACATATAGGAGGGGTGAGATGCAGGTGGTGGTAGCGTGGTGGCAGTGCTGTTGGTGGGCCGGAAAGAAGAGGGTGCCTGCTGAAGGAGAAGTGTGATAGCGGGAACAGTGTGGGAGAGAGGACCATCTGGCAGGTGGCCAAGACTTCCCTGGGAGGAGTGGACAGGAGACGGCTGCGGAGGCAGAACTAGTCGTTGAGTCAGGATGACAGTGAGGCCTGTTTATTCGCTACCGTGCAGATTCACCAGAACTGTGGCGAGATTTTATGGCATCTGCGGTGTTTTAGTCTTACTGGTGGATAAGGTCTGGGGCAAATCTGTTCATTTGTGAGGGTCACTGTGCCTGGCATGGAGACCATTGGGGTTTTGATGCACTTTTTTTCCCCCTCCGTTTATTTATTTTGGGAGAGAGCACAAGCAGGGCAGGGGCAGAGAGAGAGAATGGCAAGCAGGCTCTGAAATGCCAGCGCGGAGCCCGATATGGGGGTCAATCTCATGACTGTGAGATATGAGCTGAAATCAAGAGTCGGACGCTTAAGAGACTGAGCCACGCAGGTGCCGCTTGATGCACTTCTAATGAAAGTTAAGTGGAGAAAGGAGGGTTGCTGCTGCTATGGGGACAGCAAGGGCAGCACAGCAGTAGAAGAGGGTCATGAGATTCACTTGTGGTTCTGGGTGACTAATACTGAAGCAGAGATCCCAGGCAGAGAGATGGGCAGGCCTTCAAAGCAGCGCTTGGGGTTTCTTTGTCATTGGGATCCCATCAGAGGACGGGGGTTATACCAGATCATGTTTGAAACTTTCAAGCACGCTGGATGCGGTGTGCCCAGTACGTGGGTGAGTCCAGGGAGACGCCTGTGGTGCGGGGCAGGGAGATGGTAGAGCTTGGGAGTGCATTTGAGGGATCCGTAGATGTGAGAGAGGTCTACTGAATGATGTACACATTAAGAGTAAGTATGGGGGCGCCTGGGTGGCTCAGTCGGTTGAGCGTCCGACTTCGCTCAGGTCACGATCTCACGGTCCATGAGTTCGAGCCCCGCATCAGGCTCTGTGCCGACAGCTCAGAGCCTGGAGCCTGCTTCAGATTCTGTGTCTCCCTCTCTCTCTGCCCCTCCCCTGTTCATGCTCTGTCTCTCTCTGTCTCAAAAATAAATAAATGTTAAAAAAAAAAAAAAATTAAAAAAAAAGAGTAAGTATGAGCTGAGAGCCCTCCGGCCCTGGGATTGGGGACCTTGGGGTGAAGCATGAGCCCATGTGGCCGTATCTTGTATGTATGATCTGTGAGATGTAGGAGAAATGCTTGGTAAGAGGGATGGGGCCCTGAGGGCCAGTCCCAGAGCTTCCTTGACATCATGTGCACTGCTGCTTGTTGTTGCTGAGAACCGCTGTCAGTGGCGCTGGGGCCCGGTACCTCCTCTAGGGTGGGGAGTTCTGGAGGAGGATGGATGTGGAGTAGATGTGTAGGAGGTGGATTGTGGGTTCTCAGAGAAATAATGTTCATGGTTTCATCTGTCCTGTTCTTGACAGGGTGGTGTGACCTTTGAGGATGTCGCCGTGTACTTCTCCCAGGAGGAGTGGAAGCTCCTTGATGAGGCTCAGAAACGCTTGTACCACGATGTGATGCTGGAGACCTTTGCACTTATATCCTCACTGGGTAAGACCCTCCCCAGTGATGTGGACTAGGTTTTGCACTTCATCCATAACCCTCTTTTCCTTTTTTTTTTTTTTTTCCTTGTCCCTCTTGCCCCCGGGGTCTTCTCTGTCCTTTTCAACATATAGACCCTAGGTACAGCTGGCTTTCCCCGTTTCCTGGATAGTTGCTGTCCTAGGTAGGGCTGTGTTTTTGCATTGCCCTCTTCTCTCCCCACAGTCCCAGCACTGTCCCTACTGAACTTTTACAAGAAGGATTTGATTTCAGTAGTTGTGCAGTAAGGCTAATGGATGGCATCTTGTTTGTCCTCTCCCTGGCCAGTTCATCTCTCTAGGTCTATGGCTCTTCTGTGTCCTTGGTTTTGTTTGCTTATTTAATCTGAGATTTCATTGTGCTTGCCTGTACTGGGAATTGCAGGCATTATCATGACCATTATTTACATGGACCATGGACTGTCTTTCAAGACCATCCCGGTTCTATTTATAGTGTTCAGACTTCTTTTTTCTTTTTCTTGTTTGCCAGCTTTATTGAAGTATCATTGACCAATAATTTTGTATATATTTATATTTGTAGTGTATAGTGTTATGACCTTGATATTCATGTATATTATGAAATGGTTATTACAATTGATTTCATATCACTTTACATATTTTTTGTGAGTATAAGAACCCTTAAGATGTATTCTCTTAGCGAATTCAAGTGTACAACACAGCATTATTAATGATAATCACCGCGGTGCTTATTAGATTCACAGAACTTGATCAGTTTGTAACAGACCAACATCTCCCTGTTTCCCATAGCCTCCAGCCCCTGGCATTCTACTCTTTGTTTCCTTCCTTCCTTCCTTCCTTCCTTCCTTCCTTCCTTCCTTCCTTTTTTTGATTCCACATAGAAGTGATACCATATAGTATTTGTCTTTCTCTGTCTGACTTATTTCACTTTGCATTATGCTCTCCAAGTTTATTCATGTTGTCATAAATGCATGATTTTCTTTTTTATGGCTGAACAATACTCCATTTTATATATATACACCAGGGTTTATTTATCCATTCATCCATAGATACTTACCTTGTTCTCATACCTTGGCTGTTGTGAACAGTGCCGCAATAAATACAGGACTACAAATACCTCTTTGAGATACTCAGTTTTTTTAAGGTTTTATTTTTTAAAGTAATCTCTATACCCTAAGTGGGGCTTGAACTCACAACCCTGAGATCAAGAGTCTCATGCTCTTCTAACTGAAACAGGCACTGCTATTTTTTTTGTAATTTTTTTTAACGTTTTTATTTATTTTTGAGAGAGAGTATGCTAGCAAGGGAGGGGAAAGAGAGAGGGAGACACAGAATCTGAAGCAGGCTCCAGGCTCTGTGCCTGGATGCAGAGCTCGTACCCATGAACTAGCCATGACCTAGCCAAAGTTGGACACTTAACGGACTGAGCCACCCAGGCGCCCCTGGTGCTGCTATTTTTAATTTTTGAAAGCTTTTCCATTCTGTACCGATGTGTGTACCAATTTATCTTACCAACTGTGATGATTTCCTTTTTTTCACGTTCCTTACCAACACTTATTCTCTCTTGCATTTTGATAAGAGCTATCCTAATAGGTGTGAGGTGATTTTTCATTGTAACTAAGATTTGCATTTTTCTGATGTTAGTGATGTTGAGCACCTTTTCATGTACCTGTGGGCCATTTATATGTCTTTGGATAGATGTTTATTCAGGTCTTTTGCTCCTTTTTAATTGGGTTATTTGGGTTTTGTTGTTGAGTTTTATGAGTTCTTTATATATTCTGGATATTAATCTCTTGGCAGATATTTTCTCTTATTTCTTAGGTTGTCTTTTCATTTTGTTGATTATTTCCATTGCCATGAAGAAGTTTTTGGTTTGATACAGTTCCACTTATTTATTTTTGCTTTTGTTGCAAAACAAAATGGTGTCCTATCCAAAAAATCATTGGCAACACAAACGTCAAGGAGCTTTTTCTGTATGTTTTCTTCTAAAACTTCTATAATTTTAGGTCTTATGTTTTAAGTTTTTTAAAAAAAATCCAATTCAAGTTAATTTTTGTGAGTGGTGTAAAATACAGGTCCAGTGTTTTTGTTGTTGTTGTTGTATTTGGTAGCCTTAGGGTTTATTAAGCTGTGCCTTAGTATAGATAGGCACTGGGGCTTGCCCATGGTGCTCTTAACATGGAAAACCCAGGTGTTCTGCCAATTCTTCTTGAGCACTGACAACAGGAAATTGATAGCTAAGTAGATGTTGTCCACAAGGTCCTCATCTGTCATCTTCACATGGCCAATGGCCACTGCCCGACACAGCATTTTCTTCATCTGGAATTTGATTGTGGACTTCATCCACATAGGCCAGGTATTCTCATTATGGGTCAGCAAGGAAGGGAACTTATCAGCCTTATTCAGGCCTGGGCCCAGGATTTGTGTAATCTGCTTGATCAGAGATTCTGAAAGCAAAAAGGCATCATAGTTCTTGGCCAGCTTCTTGACTGATTTTTTTATTCTTGTTGAGTTTCTTCAGTGCCTCAATATCCGTGTAGGGAATATCCACAGCCTTGGCCTCATCACAGTGCTGCTGGCACCCAAATTACATATGGAGAACTTGGGGTGGGGAGTGGACAAAAGCCCGCAATGTCTACATTCACCGACAGCTAGTCTGCCTTCTCAAACCAGCTGGCAGGCTTGGCCAAAGTCTCCCCATGCCTCCCATCTTATTTTAAGACCCAAGGTGGAGGTCTTTTTTCTTTTTCCATGTGGATATCCATTTATTGAAGAGACTGTCCTTTCCTCGTTATGCATACTTGGTGTCTTTATCAAAGATTAGTTGACCCATGTGTGCAAAGGTCTATCTCTGGGCTCTCTATTCTGTTTCATTGGTCTGTTTTTATGCTAGTACCATACTGTTTTAATTACTATAGCTTTGGAATATTTTGAAATCAAGAAGTGTGATGTCTCCAGCTTTGCTCTTTTTTCTCAAGATTGCTTTGGCTATTTGGAGTTTTCTGTGGTTCCATATGAATTTTACAATTGTTTTTTCTATTTCTGTGAAAAATGTCATTGGATTTTGTTATGGATTGCATTAAATCTGTAGATTGCTTTGGGTAGATTGCTGTGGTAAAATGGACATTTTAACTATTAATTCTTCCAGTCTGAGAACACAGGATGTTTTTCCATTTGTGTCTTCAATTTTTTTCATCAATTTCTTATAATTTTCAAGGTACAGATCTTTCACCTTCTATGTTAAATTTATTTTGAATATTGTTTTCTTTTTGATGCTATTTTAAGTGGGATTGTTTTCTCAGTTTTTTTTTCCCCAGGTAGTTTATTATTGGTGTATATAAATACAATTTAGTTTTGTATGTTGATTTTTTTTTTTTTTTAGTTCTACAACCTTACTGAATTCATTAATTACTTCTAACAGTGTTTTGGTGTATTCTTTGATTTTCTGTATGTTAGGTTGTATCACCTGCAAACAGACCATTTTACTTTCATTCCAATTTGGATGCCTTTTGGTTTTTTTCCTTAATTACTTGGGGCTAGAACTTCTAGTTCTAGGTTGAATAAAAGTGAAGGTGGGGCACCTGGGTGGCTCAGTCAGTTGAGTGTCCATCTCTTGATTTCTGCTCAGGTCGTGATCTCATGGTTTGTGGGATTGGGCCTTGCATCAGGCTCTGCACAGACAGTGCAGAGCCTGCTTGGGATTCATTCTCCTTCTCCCTCTCTCCTTCTCTTCCTCTCTCCCTCCCTCCCTCCCTCCTTCCCCTCCCTCCTCCTCCCCCACTCACACTCTCTCAAAATAAATAAACTTACTACATCTATTGATGTGATGATATGATTTTTACCTTTTAAACTCTTATTCCATTAAGGTGGTGTATTGCATTTATTGATATGCACATATTGAACTCTCCTTGGATCCCAGGGATAAATCCTGATTGATTGTAGTGTATGATCCTTGTAATGTGCTTTTGGATTTGGATTTGGTTTGCAAGTATTTTTTTTTTTCTTTCTTCAAAGAGTTTTGCGTTCATGTTCATTGGGGATATTGGCCTGTACTTTTCTTCTCTTGTACTACCTTTGAGGTAATACTGGCCTCATAAAATGATTTTAGAAGTGTTCCTTCAGTTTTTTGGAAGACTTTAAGAAGGATGGCGTTGATTCTTTAAATATGTAGTGGAATTTCCAGTGATTCTGTCCGGTTCTGGGCTTTTCTTTGTTAGGAGATTTTTTTTTTTTTATTTTATTTTTTTTTTTTAAGACACACAGAAAGAGGGCGCGGGGGGGGGGGGTTGCAGAGAAAGGGGGAGAGAGAGAATCCCAAGCAGGCTGTGTGCTGCCAGTGCAGAACCCAGTGCGGGGCTTGAACTCATGAAGTGTGAGATCATGACCTGATCCAGAATCAAGAGTCGGAAGCTTAACTGACTGGTCACCCAGGCACCCCTGGGAGATTTTTTTTTTTTAATGTTTATTTATTTTTGAGAGAGAGCAAGTGGGAGAGTGGCAGAGAGGGAGACCGAGAATCCCAAACAGGCTCTGTGCTGTCAACACAGAGTCCGATGCAGGGCTTGAGCCCACGAACCGTGAGACCATGACCTGAGCCAAAATTAAGAGTCAGAAGATTAACTGACTGAGCCACCTATGTCCCTTGTTGGAAGATTTTTTATTACTGATTGACTCACCTTACCAGTTATGAGTCTGTTGAGATTTTCTATTTCTTCAGTATTTAGTATTGTCAGGTTGTATGTTTCTGTGAATTTATCTGTTCTAGGTTAGCCAATTTGTTGTCATGTAATTGTTCATAGTAGTCTCTTTTGTTTGATTATATTCCTGCAGTATCACTTGTGATGTTTCTACTATAATTTTTATTCCTTCTTATAACTGATTTTTTTACATTCCATAAGTTTTAATGTATTGTGTTTCTATTTTCATTTGTTTGAATATAGTTCTTGATTTCTTCTTTAACCCATTGTTCAGGATAATGTTGTTTAAGTTCCACATATTTGTGATATTTTCCAGCTTTCCTTCTATTAATGATTTCTAGTTTCATACCACATAGTTGAAAAAGATCCCTGGTATGTTTTCAGTCTTCTTAAGTGTTAAGAATTTTTTTGTGATCTACATGTGAGAGAGTCCTAGACATGTTCCATGTGTACTTAACAAGAATGTACAGTTGGGGCACCCGGGTGGCTCAGTCAGTTGAGTGTCCAACTTCGGCTCAGGTCATGATCTCACGGTTCATGAGTTCAAGCCCCACATCAGGCTCTGTGCTGACAGCTCAGAGCCTGGAGCCTGCTTCTGATTCTGTGTCTCCCTCTCTCTCTGCCCCATACCCACTCATGCTGTGTCTGTCTCTGTCTTAAAAATAAATAAAAAAAACATTTAAAATTAAAAAAAAGAATGTACAGTTTATTGCTGCAGTTGGATGGCATCTTCTGTGTATGTCTGTTAGGTCTCTTTGGTATCAAGTGCAGTTCAAATCCAACATTTCCTTACTGATTTTCTGTCTGCATAGTCTGTTGATTGTTGATAATAGGATATTGAAGTCCCCTACTATTATAGCATTGCTGTCTATTTCTGCCTTCTGATCTGTATTTGCTTAATATATTTAAGTGCTTGGATATTGGGCACCTATATACTTGTAATTAATTATTCTATCCTCTTGATAAATTAACTATTTTATCATTATACCAGACCTTTCTCTTTTTTGGTTTTTATTTGCATATTTGTAATTGGGTTGCCCTCTTCCAATAAAGTCAGCGTGTATTTCACTAGTGTTTCTTTGCGTTCAGGTTGCTGCTGTGGGGCAGAAGATGCGGAGGCACCCCTTGAACAGAGCATTTCTGTAGGTGTGTCACAGGCCAGTGTGCCCAAGGCAGCTCTGTCTTCCCGGAAGACCCATCCCTGTGAGATGTGTGGTCCGGTCTTGAGAGACGTTTTCCACTTGGCTGAGCACCAGGAGAAGCCAAGTAGCCAGAAACTATTCAAGTATGGGGCATGTGTGAAGCAAATCTATTGCAGTGCAAACCTTCAAGAGCATGAGAAGCAGCACATGAGAGAAAAATCCTTCAGAAGCAGTGTGGACAGGGCCTCATTTGTGAAGAGCAGCAATTTCCATGATTCAGAAAAGCCCTTTACCTATAAGGAGGTTGAGAAGGACTTCCTGACCACCTCAGAACATCTCCAACAACAGGCAGCTCATACTGGAGAGAACAGAATCACCAAGTGTGGGATGACTTTTCAAAGCAAAGAAAGTCATTACACCTGGGAAGAATGCGGTAAAGCCTTTGGTCCCAAACACACACTTGTTCAAGACCAGGGTATCCACACTGGAAGACAGTGTTTTGTGTGTCCTGAATGTGGGAAAACATTCAGGTACAGATCTTCACTTGCTATTCACCAGAGAATCCACACTGGTGACAAGCTTCATGTGTGTAGTGACTGTGGTAAATCATTTACGGGAAGCTCAACCCTCAGTCAACATCGAAGAATTCATACTGGACCAAGGCAGTACAAGTGCAGCAAATGTGGGAAATCTTTTAGCCAAAAATTTGTCCTCCCTTATCCTCAGAGAAGTCACACTGGAGAAAACTGTTACGTGTGTCGTGGCTGTGCTCAATCTGTTAGTCAGAGCTCCATCATTATTCGACAACGTACAATTCACACTGGAGAAATGAGTTATGAGTGCACTGAATGTGAGAAATCATTTCGACGAAAATCCGATCTCATTGAACACTGGAGAGTACACACAGGAGAAAGGCCTTATGAATGTAGTGAATGTGGGAAATCTTTTACTTCTAGCTCTGCCCTCCGTTATCATCAGAGAATTCATACTGGAGAAAAACCTTATAAATGTAGTGAATGCGGAAAGTCTTTTACCTCTAGCTCTGGCCTCCGTTACCATCAGAGAATTCACACAGGAGAAAGGCCATATGAGTGTAATGATTGTGGGAAATCTTTTACCCAAATAAATCACCTCATTATACACCGAAGAGTTCACACAGGAGAAAGGCCTTACGAATGCAGTGAATGTGGGAAATCATTTAGCCACAAATCTTACCTCTCTCAACACCAGAGAGTTCACACGGGAGAAAGGCCTTATGAATGTAGTGAATGTGGAAAATCCTTTACCTCTGGCTCTGCTCTCTGTTATCATCAGAGAGTTCACACTGGAGAAAAACCTTATGAGTGTAGTGAATGTGGGAAATCTTTTACCAATGGACCGATACTTATTCGACACCGTAGAGTTCACACAGGAGAAAGGCCTTACGAGTGCAATGAATGTGGGAAATCCTTTACCCAAAGAAATCACCTCAATATACACCAGAGAGTTCACACAGGAGAAAGGCCTTACGAGTGCAAGGAATGTGGAAAATCCTTTACCTCTGGCTCTGCCCTCCGTTATCATCAAAAAGTTCACATTGGAGAAAGGCCTTACGAGTGCAAAGAATGTGAGAAGTCTTTTACCTCTGCCTCTGCTCTCCGTTGTCATCAGAGAGTTCACACAGGAGAAAGGCCTTTTGACTGCAGCGAATGTGGGAAATCTTTTAGGGATAGTTCCCAATTGAATCAACACCAGAGAGTTCACACTGGAGAAAAGCCTTACGAATGTAGTGACTGTGGGAGATCCTTTAGTCAGAACTCCTATCTCTCTAAACATCGGAGAGTCCACACTGGAGAAAGGCCTTACGAGTGCAGTGAATGTGGGAAATCTTTTACTTCCGTCTCTGCCCTTGGTTATCATCAGAGAGTTCACACTGGAGAAAGGCCTTATGAGTGTAGTGAATGTGGGAAATCTTTTACCAATAGCTCCATACTGATTCGACATCGCAGGGTTCACACAGGAGAAAGGCCTCATGAATGCAGTGAATGTGGAAAATCCTTTACCCAAAGAATTCACCTCATTATTCACCGGAGAGTTCACACAGGAGAAAGGCCTTTTGAGTGCAGTGAATGTGGGAAATCTTTTACCTCTCGTTCTACCCTCCATTATCATCAGAGAGTTCACACAGGAGAGAGGCCTTATGACTGCAATGAATGTGGGAAATCTTTTAGCCGAAAATCAAACCTTTCTCAGCACCAGAGGGTTCACACCGGAGAAAGGCCTTAAATGGGTAAGACGCATACAGTTTCCTTGTTCGGTGTAATGATACCAGAGGCAACTCTTTGTAAGGCACCATTTGCCTGAATTCAATCTACTGCATCTAAATGCCAATAGTAGAGAGTTTTCTCATAAGTTTCAGCTATGTGGCTGAAGCATGTGTGGCTATGTTGCAGTTTCTAAACTGCGGAGGGCTTTCTCGAGATACATTTCACTGCCAGTCTGTGGCCAAAGCTATTTACTCCTCCCCTGGCAAGTCTCTACATCATGCATCAGTCATCACCCCACTGTGCTCAGGGAAGCTGACCTCTGTTCTCATTGCTGGAGGAAATTAGGAGTAACCTGAGTCTCTGGGGGACCCACATTTCCTTCTTTCTGACTAATTGGCATAGACCTGGCCAATGTTGTCCTAGAGAACATCAAATCAGTTCAGCTGGCAGCTTGCAGAGAAGGATGAGCATTTGCAGGGACATGGTCTCCAGAGACATTTGTGATTAATTTTTCCAGCTTCCAAGCCACTCACTCAAGAACTGCTAGCCCCTGTTGCTTTGGTTTGTGCAGTAACAAAGTCCATGTTTAAGTCCTTTTCAATCTTGTGTGTTTTATCTACCATGTGTGGTGGTTTATAAACATTTTGCGATCTACAAACATGAAGGGGTGAACAGCTTTCATTGGGGAGGGTCTCAAATTTCTGTGCCTCAAGGGGACAGTATGGTGGCAGAAATGAGCTTACCAGTTTTTGCCAAATTTGCACTGCCCGTGACCTCCTAGGAAAGACTGCATAGAGATCACCCTGAGGAGGGGCAGGTGTGAGAACCTCAGGTGCTTCTGTGAGCAGCATGATTTTTTTTTTTTTTCACAGGGGATAGCACAGGGGATGTCAGCACTGTTGAGGGACACCTCTTTCCCAGGTCCTGCAAAGAGCCATGTGTCCTGATATCCTGTGTTTTGTCATTGATTGTAAGGCCATAAGGTTCAGGGGAGACCAGAACTGCTATAGAAACACTGACTTAACAGGGAGTGGAGGAGACTGCAGCCAACTAGACAAAATGTGCCTCTTCTAAAAGTGTGCCCACATATACTGCAGCAGAGGCTGTGCAGAGCTGGGGTGTGCGCAAGTCCATGGACCTCCGGGTGGATGGATCTGGTGTAGCTTACATCGTTGCCATTGGAAATAATTGAAAGGTTTTGTGGATTCCTGCAGCCTCTTAGTGATGTTCATCTCAAGACCACTGCTGCACAGGCAGGAAAACAGATCGAGAAAAGGGGGATCTGTAGTCCGGGGATGCGGCTTTTGTGACCCAGCCAGCAGTCCTCTTGACTCTCATGGAGAGTCCTTCGTTGATCGCTGTATTTGCTTTCACAGCAAAACTAGCCTCCACGGGGTGAGACTGTGTGTTGAATGTAGGGTTGCAAAACCTATTTTCCAAAAAGAGTTGGACAAACAGATTTTTTATCTTGAATTATTTAAGAAAGGTTTATTAAGGTATAATTACATGTAATAAACTGTACATATTGGAAATGTAGTCTTTAGTAAGTTTTGACATACTTACAAACCTCAGAAAACATCGTGGTCTTATAGTGATCATATCGGTCATTGTATATTTACCTCATGTCCTTTATCTGCCTTCACAGCACTCCAAGTAACCATTGATTTACTTTCCATTAAAAAAAAAAAACAAAAAAAACCCTCTATTTTCAACGTTTATTTATTTTTGGGACAGAGAGAGACAGAGCATGAACGGGGGAGGGGCAGAGAGAGAGGGAGACACAGAATTGGAAACAGGCTCCAGGCTCTGGGCCATCAGCCCAGAGCCCGACGCGGGGCTCGAACTCACAGAGTGCGAGATCGTGACCTGGCTGAAGTCGGACGCTTAACTGACTGCGCCACCCAGGCGCCCCAAAAACCTCTATTTTCTATGATTTATATAGTGGGAATCAAAGTATTTTTTTTTTTAAGTTTTTAAAATTTTATTTATTTTGAAAGAGAGCAAGGGAGGGAGAGAAACTCACGCAGGCGCTGCCCTGGCAGCGCAGAGCATGATGTAGGGCTTGAACTCACGAACCATGAGGTCATGACCTGAGCCAAAATCAAGTTGTATGTTTAACCAGCTGAGCCACCTAGGTGCCCCCCCCCTTTTTTCCTACTTTTGTGTTGCATAAATAATTGTAGATGCGTCAATGATATATAAGTAGGTAATCTTTTTTTTTTTTTTTTTTTGGCTGAGAAATATTCTTTTGAGTATACCAGTCTTAGTTTACCCATTAATTTGTTTACAGGCATTTGGGTATTTCTAATTTTTGCATATGGAAAATAAAGTTGGTATAAACATTCATGTGTAATTATTTATATGGATATGTGTTTCACTTATTTTTTGTCTGTAACTCAGAGTGGAAAGTCTGAGTCATGGGGTAAATGTTTAACTTAAAGAATTTAGCATATTGTGATGTAAATGGTATACCTTTTTGTACTCTTACCAGCAGTGTATGAGAGTTCCATTTCCTCCACATCCTAGTGAATTGTTTGGTTTGGTCATTCTTAATTTTAATCCTTTTTATAAGTTTATAGTGCAGTCTCAGTGTTTTAACTGCATTTTCCTGAGGAGTCATGATGAGCATTTTTTTCTGATGTGTATTTGCTATCTATATTTTTGCTAAACGGTTCATATCTTCTGCCTATTCTATGAACTTTGGTTATTTTCCTTTTCCAAAAGGATGTGAAACAACAGATGTATGTTGGAATTTCATTTTGTGACTTTTACTTTGTGGGATAATTATTTTTAATACTGAAAGTATATGTTCTCTTGTTTTCAGTTTTTTAATGCTGTGCATAATGGACACACATAAACACTTTTAATCTACATTAATATATTCTCCTTCACTTTCTAAAGTCCAGACATTTAATAATACAATAAAGCCTTGCTTTGTAGTGTCCACCCATTTTCCTGGTCTGTCATTATGGAAGTTGGTAGGCTGGAGCAGGACTCTCGGGGCACCAGGTGGACTCAGGATGGAGAAGGTGTTTTTTGAGTCCTAAAGCCCAACAGAGAGGATATAAGGCACTGATCAGGATCCCTAAGCCCTGGGTTTGAACCCCAGATCCCCAGGACACATTCCCATCTTCTGTGGGCCTCAGGTTCCTCTTGTGTAAAAGGCGTGTAAGGTGTAGGCTGCTCCTGAGCATTTGGAGGTCATTTGCTGTGCAGTGGCACCTGTGGCCTATCTAGCCCTGAGCAACTCCAACTTCTGCCTGCAGTGGCACCCTTGGGCCAGGCAATGTTTCTCCAGTGCCCCAACAGCCCTCTATCCCTTGGTGTGTTTGAGAAAGAAATGGGGCCTTCCAGTACCTGCTAACCTGCCTGCAGGGGAAGCGGGGCTTCACGTGGGAATCTGGGCAACTCGTTATTGCTCCCGGAGTCTCAGCTCCCTGACTGACAGGGAGGCAGTGATGGTGCTTACCTTGGCCCCTGTGAGAATTACTAAGACTCACACCCTGAGCATTTATCAGTGTCAGGACTCGGGGGCTTGCATTGTGAGCATCTCTAGTTATGGCAACCTGAGGAGGTGAGAATGATTTTTGTATTTCCAGAGAAGTCCAGGGTTGGAAAGATGGAGTTGGTTTCTCAAGGTCATATAACAGACAAGTGTCGGATTTGAGAGACTGGATTCAAACCTGAACAACTAGCTCCAGCCCTGGGTGTGTGTAACCCCTGTACCACAGTTCACGAAGCCCTCAGCCCAGGGCAGGTGCATAGCAAGGACCAAGGAGGTGCTGTTGTTGCTGCTGTTCTCCTTGGAATGGTCATGACTGTTTTCCCACTTGTCCTCTGCCCCCACTGTCCTCATGGGGAGGCCATTGTCATCTCCAGTGGCCTTCCCCAGGGAGGGCTTTTCTCTCAGTCACAGTAGCATTATGTACACGACTGCATTAGCCTCCTCCTTGAGCCCAGCACAGAGCTCAAACCTTAAGACACCTTGGTGATTCACGGTTGGGTCTCTCTATCTTTATCAGCAATGGAGTGATAAGTAAGCTCTGATCCCACTCACCAACCCGAAGGTCAATATGATGCCTTAGTTTGACTTCCAGGTGTTTATGACCTTCACTCTGGTGGGCTGGGCACAGCCCAGAGAATCTAGTACCTGGAGGTGATGCTGGAGACCTTTGGACTCCTGGTCTTGCTAGGTAAGGGCTCACCTCCCCAAGCATCATCTCTCTCCCTTGCTGCATCTCTGCTTTTCCCATAGGAGGAAACACTGAGCTCTGGAAAGAGCCGGGTCGCAATGCAGCCTCTGTCTCCCTAGCTGTGTGGCCTTGACACACACACCTGGCCCAATGAAGGCCTGCCGGCAGCTGCTTCTGAGGGTCCGCCATCAGTTATCCTCTTGCTTCTCGGAGTCTGTAACACCGACATGGGACATGGAGAACAAAGTTGTACCAGCAGGCGAACACCAGGCCACTACGGCAGCAGGATGACAGCCAGGGGGTAAAATTGGAGGTTATAAAATCGACAAATATTGGCCATCACTTGCCTTAGAGAGGGTTTGGGAAATCAGAAGAGCACAAGGGAGACTGCAAGGGGTAGTGGAACAGGGATAGAATCAGGTGGCAGAAGCCCCAGGCCCTCCCTGCCCTGCTGCTTCCTGCTGTGTGATAGCCTGTCATCTGCCCGGTGGAGGTTATAACCTATGCCCCGCCTACCTTACGTGGCCATTATGAGAAAGAGGAGATAATGGCTGCCAAAGTACCAAACCGGTATTAGCTTTCATTTTTGCTACAGTTTTTAAGATCTGGTGTCTGACCCAAAGGAGTTCACAAGAAGGGGGGGGAAGGGGGGAGGGGAGAGGGGGAATGGCCAAACTGCTTTCCATCTTGGTTACAGGGTTCTACATCTTCACCACTAGTATTACTGAGAATTTGATGGAAAAGGAAAGAAGCCTCAGTTCTCGCTGCCACAGGAAAAAATTACAGGACAGCAAAATGAACGTAAAGGTGAGCAAAGTGTTACTAAAGTACACTCCAAGGGAGACAAAGCTCCCCCTCCCCCCAGGTGGCCTTCGGTTGGGGCTCTCCATCAGGACATCTAAGGTCCGTCCTCCTGTTGCACATGCCTAGCTTCCTGCCCAACAGTAGCCTATGAATTTCAGTTTCTTTAGATGCTCACCAACCCTTGCTGTAATCGATCTTTTTAGTGTTAGCCATTCTGATATTTGTCTCTTGGATCTCCTTACAAAAATGTGGAGCACAGCACCTGGTAGGCTTCTTTGTCTTTAAGAAGCAACATTTCCTCAACTAGAAACACTTGTCCTATGCCAGAGGATATGGAGGCCATGGACGGGGTCCTGTGGAAAAGAGCTGTGCAGCAGATCGGGCTGTGGTGGGAGCAGTCCTGTCCACTGGGCCACAAAATTGAGCAGACCACCTGGTAGGAAACATGCAGTGTGGGGTTTGAGTAAGAGTCCAAGAAATCACAAGACAGTCCCCCAGGGCTCTGGAGGAAGCCTATGTGTCTGTAGTACAGACTTCTACATCATTTTTACACCATTCTTGTTGAGTCATCGTCTCCAAATAAGAACTGAACAGTGAATAGGGTGTATAAATATCTGTGCATCCAGAACAACCCACTATGAGGAGAGTTCTCTTGGACCAACCAAATTATAAAGTCAAAGGACTCCAGTGTATTTAATTAGAAGGTAGAAATGTGCAGTCAGGATTGAGCCAAATCAGATCTAGAGAACACAACTGGGCTTCATGAGAACCCACCAATGTGGCAATAGCTCACTATAATGGCTGTACTGGGCGTTAAGGGCTTGAGCTTGGGTTCTGCTTGGCTCATTTTGGTTTATGGTTGCAAGTAAAATCAATGGTAGCTGCATCACAGCCATATTCAAGGTGTCCCTGAAAGACAATGAAGAAGCAGCATTTTACCTATGCTTTGGTCTGGCCATCCACTTTGTGTGGAACAATTATTATCCCAAGCTGATAATATATGTAGATTCCAGGTAGTAGCCAGTGATCTGCCCTGGTGAAGAATGAAGAGTGAAGAAGATTGGAAACCAGGGGGTCTGTGGTAGAGACATGCAGATGTACTTACAGAAATGTGCACACAGGAGGGATATTTCTGTCTGGCTTACTAAAATTTACCAACCAATTCAAATAACAATCACATCAATTGTCTTATACTCCAGGCAAGCTCCTGGTCCTGGGACATTGTACTGGCTATTTCTTCTCCATGGGACATCTTCCCCAAGATTCCAAATCTCTCCTTTCCCTCCTTTAATTGTGTGGTCAAATATCTCCCTATGAGAACAACCCTGACCCCTCTATTTCCTATTGAAATCCTCCTGAATCCACATCCTTGCCACAGCACCTGCCACCTTATAATTTAGTATAATATAGAATAGTCTCTTCACTACTTATTGGTCACTCCCCTCAATAACTTTGAATGCAGGCTACGGCAGGACACATTTCTTTCTTTACTGATGTGTAACATATCTAGACCAGTCTCTGAACCAGGTAAGATGTTGAGTGAACGTTTTTGAAACAAACAGCACAAGGCTATATAGCTTTCCTTCCACTTTTCCGTGTATTTCTATTCTCACTTGATTATTTCCTTCTCTCTAAGTGTAATTTTCCTCAGAGTTCTCAAAGTGAGAAAAAAATAAACAACACGCTTTTTAGAAAGAAGAATTTCCTGGTAGCCAAGTTTCCAGTGTAGCCGTGGGTTCAACTTAATTCTTTTACACCTTAGAACTCAATGTTCTGTGCTTACTGCCTGAAGGTTCTGCACTCTGGTCCAGTGTCAGTGGTACTGGGGGTATGCGTGGGGGGTGCACACCAAGCAAGTCTCTGACACCATCTGGGTGTCCTACAATTGAAATCGGTTCTGACGCTATCTACCTGGAGATAGCAGGGATTGCTGCCCCTCCCCCACTTCAGATACCAGTCGCAAGCCCATGTTGTCACATGTCCTTCTCACCTACCTGTGTTCCATCTCGCTGTGAGCCCCTTTCGAGGCATTAATGTAATTTTGGATTTCCCTCATTACATAACTCATTTGTTCAATCCTTTGAAAATTACAAAGATGCAGAAGTAGAGGGCTTTACACCAGGTGATACATCAGCATTCACTGTTAAGCCTCAGTTTTGCCAGAGAGGTGAAAAGGTGACTATCACCAGAAAATTATAATGGTTTAGGTTTGCATCAGGAACCAGGGACAGATATATATTATTTCAGATGTGAATGAGAAACAGTAGTATTAGAGGAAGTCATCAAGAAGTCACCATCGGTTGAGTGAAGAGATGGGCCTGGGCAGTCAGAGGCTCCAAACCCCTCCCCTGTCCTGGGAATGTCCACTCTGCTTGCCTTCCCTGCACTAGAAGCTGCCCGAGGACACAGCCTTGCGATACTAAGTGTTGTTGATACCATCCGGATGGTATATGCAGCTGAACCCAGTGAAGGCTTCTATATACATTTTAAGATTCCGGCGGGCAGATGCAGAGATCTGTTTATCTTGCAGTCACCCAAGGTAAGCCTCACACATAAGTTTCCTTGCTTAATTCTGCCACCTCGCAATCTGGAGCGGTCTGCCTCTGTCCTCTGTGTACAAGGGCCAGTTTCAGATGATACCCAGGAAGCTCCCCAAATTATGAACTAACAGGTAGAAACAAGAAATGTACTGGATGGAAGAGTGAAACTATAATTGTTTTAACGTGTACAACATTTAAAGAGATATTTTAAAAGGAGACTCAAAGAGACTGAATAGTACTGATGGGGAGAATATCTGTTAAGAGATATGGTTAAACAACTTGTCTTTGCCAACTCCTTGGGGCTTCTCTCTAAAGAGTTCCTTCAGACAAGGGCAGCGTTGGAAGGAAATATTTTCTAGGTGACATTGGACATAAACTTGTCCTTTATTTTCACAGAGGGGCAGAAGGATCTGTCTCAGCACTACATCCTTTCAAGTGGCTTCCAGGTCAGTAAGCTTTGTCCCAGTGTTCTGAGATGGGTGGAGCTAAGGAATGATGTCTCCGAAGTGCCTTGGATTCTGCTCTTTCCTCTGGTGGGCCCTGTAACTCCTGCTAAATTCCTCTCCTGCTATGAGTAGACTGGACCAAGAAAGAGGAAAAACAACTGCAGAAAAATATTCATAGATACTGTCTTTCAGACATTCCAGAAAGATGGACCATCCCAGTACACACATTCATGTTGTTCTTCGTTAATGTTATGTGTCCTAACCTCATGGTTGGCCATGTGGCTCCATGATCTTTGACCTACACAGGCACAGGAAGCAAGGCCGTCGAATTCACAGCAACAGCCTTTCCCCCAGACCTTCCCATGAGGCTAGAGCCCTCAGCACAATTCTTGTTCTGGTGAATGTTTGTCTCCTTTTACTCCGCCTTCTATTTTATATTTTCACATACCCCTGATTATGGGATTATGAAGCCACACCTCTGATGAATGCCTCTGCATGGGTGTCTTCAGGGTCCCTGACAGTCATCCCTTCAGTCTCTTTGGCAGTGAAACCCAGATCTCTGTTTTGTGTTGCCCACTGGGCAAAACCCCAAATGTTCCAAATGCAGTTTCTGGGCTAGAAGTCCTCTCTAAAACATCCGATCATTTATTTAGTCAACTTTATGTATTTGTAGGCTCTCATTGTATACCATTTAATCTTCCAGGACATTTTGATTCAAATTGAGTAACAATGATAATAACTCTGCTTTGGATTGCTTATAGTATATGGAAAACAGGAATGCTATTGATAATTATTTTTAAAGAATTTTCTAAAATTGAATACTGTTAATCACTAGAGATATTCAGGAAATTTTATGATAGTATAATATAGGGAATTGTCACCTTAAATAGGGAGGTAAACTGGAACAAGCTTGAATTACCAGAAATTTATTTTATTTAGGAATGACAGAGAAATTGCAATTCAGCACATATAATGTAGAAAGATACAGGCAAGTCCAATGGGGGTTTCAAGCAGGCTGTATTTAGGGCTTGCAGTGCAAAGATAGAGGAGTCAAGCCCAAGTCCAAGCAGGAAGTTCATTGTCTTGAGGATGGAGATTCTTGGGGGATGTTCATTGGTCAGGTGACAAGTCTTCTGTAAATCAAATGTTTACAGCAAATCAGTCTCTCAGTTCTTTTTTGTTTTTTTAATAATTTTTTTGAATGTTTATTTGTTTTTGAGAGAGAGAAAGAGAGAGACAGAGCATGAGCATGAGCAGGGGAAGGGCAAAGAGAGGAGATACAGAATCCAAAGCAGGCTCCAGGCTCTGAGCTGTCAGCACGGAGCCTGATGTGGGGCTTGAACTTGTGAACCATGAGACCATGACCTGAGCCCAAGTCAGATGCTTAACTGACTGAGTTACCCAGGAGCCCCGGGTTTGTTTGTTTTTTTTAATATTTTAATGTTTATTTATTTGTTTTGAGGGAGAGAGAGAGAGAAAGCACAAGTGGTGTACAGGCAGAGAGAAGGAAACAGAATCCCAAGCAGGCTCCTCACCATCAGTGCAGAGCCTGATGTGGGGATTGAACTCATGAATCATGAGATCACAACCTGAGATGAGATCAAGTATCAGATGCTTAACTGACTGCACCCCCCCAGGAGCCCCAGTCTCTCAGTTCTTAAGTTCCACTCTTCTGAGAGTCTGTGTGTGAGAGTCTCCATTTCATATTTTCTGGTTCCATTTTAAATTGAGATCCTTTCACAGAATGTTCAGGATTTAGGAGTTTAGGGTAGAAAACACTTCTGATTTGAAATTTATGCAGACACCTATATATAGATATATTTAAATTTACAAAGCATAGTGGGGGCAAATGTTTTAATCAGAGAGAAGGAAAGCCAGAAGTACTCTAAGTTGGAGAGATGCATGTGGAATTTAAAAAACTGAAGAAAGGGGCGCCTGGGTGGCGCAGTCGGTTAAGCGTCCGACTTCAGCCAGGTCACGATCTCGTGGTCCGTGAGTTCGAGCCCCGCATCGGGCTCTGGGCTGATGGCTCAGAGCCTGGAGCCTGTTTCCGATTCTGTGTCTCCCTCTCTCTGTGACCCTCCCCCGTTCATGCTCTGTCTCTCTCTGTCCCAAAAATAAAAAATAAACGTTGAAAAAAAAAATTTAAAAAACTGAAGAAAGATCATTGCCTCTGTGGAAAAATGTATGATGGAGACAGGGGCGAGAAAAGAATCCCAGAAAGTAGGTGAAAGGTTTTCATGCCAGGTATCTGAGGACACCGCAAAGACCAAAATGTTCAGAACTTTTCTTAGGCCAGATGATGTGTTTGTGAGGGTTTAATCAGGCTGCATAAATAATCAGCGTTGCTTATGATACAAAATGATGAAATTCGAAGTGGGGTCCATGAGCAAACAGCTAAGAAAGAATTCTTGAGACATTTTTGGAGAAAAAAGGTGATTTTATTATAGCACGGGGACAGGACCCATGGGCAGAAAGAGCTGCACTGGGGTTGTGAGGAGTGACTGATTATATACTTTTAAGTTTGCAGAGGGAGTGGGGATAGAGAAATTTTGAAGCAAGGCTTTCAGGACCTTGAGGGGCTAGCTGTTAAGGTTACTTTTAGACTTTAATAAAATATAAACATAAAGTCACTAAGGCAGCCATGAGTTCCTTGGGGAAGGTCACACTCTGCATGTTTCAGGTGTCTGTCAGTGGACTGTAAGCTGGAAAGAGATTTAATTTAAGCTACATTTTTCTTGCCTTTGTTTCCATCATCACAAAATACTAAGTTTCAATTGAAAGAAAGGTATTTTACTTTATTAAACTCTATGTTTTAGCACTTGGTAATATTTGCTTTATTTTCTTAAGTATTTGAATTTTTTAAAGTTTATTTCTTTTGCAGGGGGGGGGGGCATAGAGAGAGGGAGACAGAATTCCAAGCAGGCTCCGCACCATCAGGGCAGAGCCTGATGCAGGGCTCAAACTCACAAACCATGAGATCATTGATGTGAGCTGAAGTCATACACTTAAGTGACTGAGCCACCTAGGCACCCTGTTTTCTTTAAGTAGTTCTTAGAAATAATGCATTTACAAGGGCACCTGGGTGGCTCAGTCAGCTACGCATCCAAGTCTTGGTTTCAGCTCAGGTCATGATCTCACAGTTTGTGAGTTTGAACCCCACAACTCCCCATGCTGTCCATGTGGAGCCTGCTTGGGATTCTCTCTCTCTCCTTCTCTCTATGCCCCTCCTCCATGTGCACTGTCTCTGTCTCTTTCAAAATAAATATGTAAATTTAAACAAACAAACAAAAAGAAACAATGCATTAACAGTTGATACTGTAGGTAAATACCACTAAATGCACCTTTTGGAAATTGCATTTTCATAAAAGTCACTTTTAGAAGTTATTGTGAGCCACTGGCAACTGGAAGATACTTTCAAATAGTTGAATGGTCTTTGTCTATCATCTAACTTTAGTAACTCCTTTGCCTTCTATTACCACTAAAACATTAATAGAATACTTTTCATATGTTGGAGCCCTAACCCCTAAGCGACTACTTTTTTTTTTTTTTAATTTTTTTTTTCAACGTTTATTTATTTTTGGGACAGAGAGAGACAGAGCATGAACGGGCGAGGGGCAGAGAGAGAGGGAGACACAGAATCGGAAACAGGCTCCAGGCTCTGAGCCATCAGCCCAGAGCCCGACGAGGGCTCGAACTCACGGACCGTGAGATCGTGACCTGGTTGAAGTCGGACGCTTAACCGACTGCGCCACCCAGGCGCCCCCCTAAGCGACTACTTTTAAAGAGGTCACTAAGGTTAAATGAAGTCACTAAGGTGGGGTCCTACCCTATTCAAACTGGCTGCATTTTTTTTTAATTTTTTTAAACATTTTATTTATTTTTGAGACAGGGAGAGACAGAGCATGAACGGGGGAGAGTCAGAGAGAGAGGGAGACACAGACTGAAACAGGCTCCAGGCTCTGAGCCTTCAGCACAGAGCCCGACGCGGGGCTCGAACTCATGGACCGCGAGATCATGACCTGAGCTGAAGTCGGACGCTTAACCGACTGCGCCACCCAGGCGCCCCCAAACTGGCTGCATTTTAAGAAGAATAGACACCGGGGCGCCTGGGTGGCGCAGTCGGTTAAGCGTCCGATTTCAGCCAGGTCACGATCTCGCGGTCCGTGAGTTCGAGCCCCGCGTCGGGCTCTGGGCTGATGGCTCAGAGCCTGGAGCCTGTTTCCGATTCTGTGTCTCCCTCTCTCTCTGCCCCTCGCCCGTTCATGCTCTGTATCTCTCTGTCCCAAAAATAAATAAACGTTGAAAAAAAAAATAAAAATAAAAATAAAAAAAAAAAAAAGAAGAATAGACACCAACACTGCTCACCAAGAGGAAAAGGCCCATTAGGACACAGCTAGAAGGTAGCCATCCACAAGCCAAGGAGAGAGACTATAGATCACCAAACCTGTTGGCCCGTCCATCTTGCACTCCCAGCATCCAGAACTGTGAGAAAAACATTCTGTTGTTGAAGCCACCCGGTCTGTGGTGTTTTGTTGTGGCCACCCCAGCAGACTAACACAGCTCTCACTTCATGTGTTCTCTTTGCCAAAGACATAAATAACGAGGCTCCACACCCAAAAGATGTAGTTGGGGACATACCTGGTATAATTCTAAAAATGCCACAACAATTTAAATCAGCTTCTTAAGTTTTTTATTTATTTATTTATTTTTTTTTTTGAGAGAGAAAGAGAGCAGGGAAGGGGCAGAGGGAGAGAGAGAATCTTCTTCTATTTTTAAAATGTTTATTCATTTTTGCCTCTGTCCTTGGCTCCTTGCGTAGGTCGTTCCTTCCTTCCTGCTTTGCCCTCACCATTTGCGGTATGCCTTAGAGCCTCCGACCCTCCTACACCACCTGAGGCTTCAGGAAGCCGCCCCCATGATAGAAGAGGACCAGGAGCTGGAGGGAAAAATTCCTGGATTGAACCTCAGTGGCTGAAGGTGAGAAGAAGACAGCCCTGGAAATGTGTGACAATCGTGTGACATTTTTGTTGCACAAGGAGGAGGACCATACCCTAAGAAATGCTCTTCATTACATGATCATGAAGAACCCAGAAGTGGAATTTTGTGGTTACACTACAACCCATCCTTCAGAGAGCAAAATTAATTTATGCATTCAGACTTGAGGTGCTTTTCCAGCTGTTGAGCCGCTTCAGAGAGGCTTGACAGGGCTTGTGAATGTCTGCCAGCATGGGCTGGACAAATTTGAGGCCAGCATAAAGGAATATAAGGATCAATAAGCAAGCAGAAATGAATCCACATTCTAGTCTCTTATGCACTGTTGTTGCTTGAGTTGTTAATGTTAGCCATTCTGAGAGGTGGGAGGTGGTATCTCATTGTGGTTTTGATTTGTATTCCCCTGATGATGAGTGATGTTTAGCATTTTTTAATGTACCTGTCAGTCACCTGGATGTCTTCTTTGGAGAAGTGTCTACTCATGTCTTTTGCCCATTTCTTCACTGGGTTATTTGTTTTTTGGGTGTTGAGTTTGATAAGTTCTTTATAGATTTTGGATACTAACCCTTTATCTGATATGTCGTTTGCACATATTTTCTTCCATTCTGTTGGTTGCCTTTTAGTTTTGCTGATTGTTTCCTTTGCTGTGCAGAAGCTTTTTATATTGATGAGGTCTCAGTAGTTCATTTTTGCTTTTGTTTTCCTTGCTTCTGGAGACGTGTTAAGTAAAATGTTGCTGCAGCCAAGGTCAAAGAGGTTTTTGCCTGCTTTCTCCTCAAGGATTTTGATGGCTTCCTGTCTTACATTTAGGTTTTTATCCATTTTGAGTTTATTTTTGTATATGGTGTAAGAAAGTGGTCCAGGTTCATTCTTCTGCATGTCACTGTCCAGTTTTCTCAGCACCACTTGCTGAAGAGACTGTCTTTATTCCATCGGATATTCTTTCCTGCGTTGTCAAAGATTAGTTAGCCATACGTTTGTGGGTCCATTTCTGGGTTCTCTATTCTGTTCCATTGATCTGAGTGTCTGTTCTTGTGCCAGTACCATACTGTCTTGATTATTACAGCTTTGTAATACATCTTGAAGTCTGGGATTATGATGCCTCCAGCTTTGGTTTTCTTTTTCAAGATTGCTTTGGCTATTCGGGATCTTTTCTGGTTCCATACCAATTTTAGGATTGCTTGTTATAGCTCTGTGAAGAATGCTGGTATTATTTTGATAGGGATTGCTACCTACCTGTGTTCTCTGAAGAATGTAAATTGCATGAGTATTTGTCTTTCCAGTGTTCTAATGTTTCTTTTTTTTTAACCTTTTTTAAAATGTTTATTTTTGAGACAGAGAGAGAACAAGCAACTGGGGGAAGGGCAGAGAGAGAGTGGGGGACAGAAGATCTGAAGCGGGCTCTGCACTAACAGCAGAGAGTCCAAAGTGAGGCTTGAACTTGCAAATGATGAGATCATGACCTAAGCCAAAATCAAGAGTCTGACGCTTAACTGACTGAGCCACCCATGCATCCCCTAATGTTTCCATTCACATTACAAAAGTGCCTAAGTGCCTGCAACTGAGTATTTGCTCAGTGTACAGCGGTAGAGCTGTGAATAAACAGAACACCTCAGTTTCTTGCCCATTTTTAGTAATCTGGCTACTATAAATGTTCACTTCTTTTCTTCCCTCCAAGGTGGTATTGCTTAATATTTTCAAGAAAAATAGCTCTGCTAAAAATTCTCTAACATCTTAACTTTCTTCAGCATCCCCTGGTATTTTCCCAGAGCTATTTCTAACACTATCTCTAAACTGCAAAAACATTATTCCTGGGGCACCTGGCTGGCTCAGTCAGAAGAGCATGTGACTCTTGATCTCAGGGCTGTGAGTTTGAGCCCCAAGTTGTATATGGAGATTACTTAAAAGAGAACCTTAAAAAAAAAAAAAAAGAACAAAAACATTATTACTAATTTTCTGAATTTGCATTTCCAAACTACTCTTCTGAAATAATCTCAGTTCCCCATGCACAACTGTACCTGCAATCACTGGAGTATCATAGTCACTTACCAGTCAGGACATGACATCATGGGGGTCAATTACACCCTTTATCTGGAGGTTCAGATACTCTGCATCAGACATTCTGCAACTGTTAAAGTTGTAGCCACTGACCCAAACTAAAATAGCACTAAGGTTGGTCTTTGTTTGAGGTAGATGTCACTTTGCAAAATAGAATTGAGTGTATCTTAGAACACTGAGTAAGAATACTAGGTAGTTAAAAATGGGCAGGACACAATCACTGACCTTACAGGCAAGGAACAAATTTTCTGTGGGAGCCAGAGGCAGAGATCCTGTTTATTCTGGCCTAACATCTCTCTTTAGTCCCAGTCACGGCCCTGTGTAAAGTTTTTTCCCTTGCTCTTAGTCAATCATAATAGAACTCACAAAGTGATGACAAAAGCATCAGCTACATTCATTTGAAGAGGAGTAACATACTGCCTTCAGCTATGCGTGGATTATTTTATGTCTGAATGGTTCTATGGAATGATAGGACCATTTAGATCACTGGATTTGGGAACATCTCATTTCTGGGAAGAGGCTGGCAATCACAGAGTATGAAATTATGCCTGTTCATCGCAGTTCACAAGGAGCAAACTCCTTCTCCCTCTAGGTTTCCAGCATCCCTTGGAGAGCAGCCTGGCCAATGCTCAGATCAGAATGGAGAAAACCCTGGCTGCTGCCTCTAGGGATCCGCCAACTACATTTTCCAGAAGACCGTGCGCGGAATTGAGCCAATGGAAGCGTTTCCGCGGGAATTCATCCCGTAGGGGCGGGACTTCCGGCCTCCTCCTTGTGGCGGCCATTTTGCTGCTCTCGGGCGTGCCGGGGCGGGACCGAAGTGACGGAACTGTCAAGGCTCAGGAGTCGTTGTCCCCACGGCGGAGAGGCGGGTCCGCGGCTCGGCGACGACGCCGCTCGAGCTGTCCCGCGGCGGGTGTCTGCTCCTCTTTCGCCGCTCTGGGCCCCGCTCCGCCCACAGAGTCCGATGGCGGCGGCCGCGCGCAGGCACCCGGCTCAGGTAAACGCGACGCCCCCGGACCCTCCCCCACCCAGACTCCCGAGGCCCGAGCGCGGGGCACCTGCTCGCGTCCCTGCGGCCCAGGTCCGGTGTCCGGGCCGGGGAGGCCCTCGTGGGCGGGGCCCCGTGTCTGAGCGCCGGCGTGATGGGGTGCGGGAGCGGGCTGCAGGGGGCGCCGAGGGGGAGGATTCGGGGGTGTGGGGTCTGCCCTCAGGGACACAGGGTGTGCGGCGGGATCACGGGGGGACTGGCGAGCTGGGGTGTGGTACCTCCGTTCTGAGGGCGCTGGAGGGTCGTGAACCGAAGAGGGACACGGTCCGTGTTTGGGTGTGAATAGCTTTCCGAAAGCTTCTCAAGAGAGAGGTGAAAGGGGGTGATGAAGACAAGGAGGCCCCGGGAGTGCAGTTCTTGTCGAAGGTCACAGAGCTGGTAGGAGGACTGAGGCGCCGAGGTTGGTCATCCCGAGGTCCCTGGGTTCCAGGGCCGGGCGGGGTGCAGGGGAGGCCTGACCTGGTAGAGCCCAGCCCTGGTTGCCTTCACTCAACCACAAGTTCTGAAGGTTGTGAAAGCTCATATGGCACCTGCGCAAGTCCCTCACTGATCTTGACATCGCCAGTACGGTGTCCAGGATTGTGGTGTCTTGAGCCCCTTCCCTTGCTGTTTTTCCAACGGCTGGGTGTGGGGTCCCTGAGGATACCCCAAAACGAGGCTCCTGAGTGCAGGCCAAGGGTTACATATAAACAGGTGTGAGAAGCTATCCCAGAAATAGATATCAGAGTGTGCAAGTGCTTGGACAGGTACGACCTGCGTCCATTCTCCCTGTCGGGAACAAAGCAGAGGGTCAAGGATCAGGCCTGTAATGTGGCTGTTGAGAATTTGGGCACCTCTTTTGGAGGCAATGAGAGGCTTGGATAAGAGGGGGAGGGGCTGGTCTTACCGAAGTCTTAATGGGCTCTTTCCGGTTGTAGAAAAGATAACAGACCTTGGGGGTAGGGGAGGAGGCAGGGAGCCCGGGAGGAGGCAGCTGCTGCAATCCAAATGAGTGCTGATGAACCAAAGCAATGGCCATAGGGGTAGGTGAAAAGTTGGACTCTTCCATTTTTAAAAGAAGGGTAAAGTAGATTTTTTGATGTTGTAGGTGAGGGAGAGAAAAAAGTCAGGGATGACCCCAGGGATTTTGGTCCTAGCAGCTGAAGGGATGGAAGTTTCATCACCTGGGGTGGGGAGGTTGACGGTAGGTTAATTTTCTTTGGGACTGCCAGGAGTTTCGTTTGGTCCTGTTACGAGTCCTGTTAGGGGATATTTCAGGGCACAGCTCGTGGAGACAGCAAGTGAGTAGCTGGATTTGCCGGTCTGGAGATTTGGGGAGGAGGTACAGGATGAAGACATCCCGAAGTGGTGGCTGTTGTGTAGACCAGAGAGGAGCTGTGGACTATGTTTAGGTTGGGGAATGCAGGTCATTGTGACAGTGCCTTAGCTGGCCAAATAGAGGGAGGTGCATGATGAGGAGTGATTTTCTTGCTGTGCACCTGATCAGGGTTGCTGGGCACACAAACACGGGTGAAGCAGAGACGTGATGGTGGGGAACACATGGGAGAGAGGATGATCTGGCAGGTGAAGAAGGCTCCTGTGGAGTGGAGGCCGTGGAGGCACGGGAGTAATTGAGACGAGGACACTGAGGCCAGGCTCCTGCTTACTCACTATTGCAGTTTCACGGGAATTTTGTGGTGAGCTTCGGTGGGGTTTGTGGTGTTCAGTCTTGATGGTGCATAGTTCTGGGGCAGACTTTCAAAAACGGTGGCTATCGGACCAGGATGGAACTGTGGGTCACACTTTAGCAAGTGTGTAATGTAGGTTATAGTGGTAATGCTGTTAGCTGGTCAGAAAGACTAGGGTGCATGCTGAGAGGTGCTTCTCTTGCTTAGCTCCTGGTTGACATCCTAAGTATGAGAAACACAGGCGACAGGGAGAAATGATGGTGTGAATGTGTGGGAGAGAGGATGATCAGGGAGGCTAAAGCTTCCATGGCACAAGTGGCTGCAAGATGGCTTCGGAGGAGTAATTGAGGCAAGATGACACTGAAGGTAGGGCTCCTGCTAATTCACCATTGTATGGATTCACCAGAATTTGGGGGGTGCTTTGATGGGGTCTGGGGTGTTCGGGTCTTGCTGGTGGATAAGATCCGGTAAATGTAGTCCTTTGTGAGAGTCATCATGCCTGGCTGGGGTTTTAAGGAAGGTTGAGTGGAGAGGTGGGGAGTTGTGACCACTGAGACGACAGCAGGTCCAGCACAGAAGTGGAAGTGGGCCATAGCCATCTAATGCATATGTGCTTCTGGGCGGCTGACACTGAAGCAAAGATCAGAGGCACAGAGGAGGACTTCAAAGCAGAATTCAGGGCTTTGCCCAAAGTAGAGTTTGTGGGAGTGCAGCTGTAGGGACTGGAGATGTGAGAGAGGAGAGTCTGCAGAGCAGTGTGCACATCAAGGGGAAGTGTGTGCTCAGGGCCACAGGGCCCTGGTATTGGAGGCTGAAGGGTACAGCATGAGCCCACATTTCAGTGTGTCTTGGAAGTCTCAAAATGGAGGCCCTAGGGAATTGTATGGTTGGGACCCTACAGGCCAGGATGAATTTGGATGACATCTCTGTCTCCCTGCCTGATGTTGCTGAGGGCTGAACTCAGTGAATAAAGAGACCCTGAGGATGGGGGGGGGGGGGGGGGGGGAGGGGCGGTGCTAGTGGCACCTAGGCCTGGAATTCTTGGAGTGGGGAGCTCTGGAGGAGGAGGAGTGTGGGGTAGATGTATGGTGAGATGGATTGTGGGATCTCAGAATGTTCATGGTTTCATCTGTCCCCATCGTAACAGGATAGTGTGTCCTTTGAGGATGTTGCTGTGTACTTCTCCTGGGAGGAGTGGAGGCTCCTTGATGAGGCTCAGAGATGCCTGTACCACGATGTGATGCTGGAGAACTTTGCACTTATATCCTCACTGGGTAAGGCCCTCTCCCTCCCCAGTGGCCTGAACTAGGTCCTGTTCTCCCCCAACCCATCCCTTCTCAGTCTCTCTTACATGTGGACCATGGGCACTGTGGGTTCTCAGCTTTCTGGGTAGTTGCCATGTCGATAGGGCTGGTTTGTTTGCACTGCCCTCTTCTCCCCGCCCCTGCAGCCTCAGTACCTGCTATACTAAAACCCTCATAGGGAAGGATTCAAAGTTAGTCGATTTTTAGTGACCGTAATGGATTCCACCATGCTTGCTCTCTTCGTTTGGGTCAGTGAGTACAGATCCATGTCACTTCTGTATCCCAGGGGTTTTGTTTGTTTAAAGTTAGCTCTACAGCCTCGGGTCTTGAACTTAGAATTCTGAGGTCAAGAATTACATGCTCGGGGCGCCTGGGTGGCACAGTCGGTTAAGCGTCCGACTTCAGCCAGGTCATGATCTCGCGGTCCGTGAGTTCTAGCCCCGCGTCAGGCTCTGGGCTGATGGCTCAGAGCCTGGAGCCTGTTTCCGATTCTGTGTCTCCCTCTCTCTCTGCCCCTCCCCCATTCATGCTCTGTCTTTCTCTGTCCCAAAAATAAATAAACGTGGGGGAAAAAAAAAAAAAAAGAATTGCATGCTCTACTAAGTGAGCCAGCCAGGCTCCCGTGTTTCCCAGGTTTTGATCCCTTCTTTTAGCTGACATGTCTTCCTGTCTCCTTCTGCTGGGTTTGCAGACATTGTCAGACTACTTAGCTGAATCACAGGCTACTTTTCAACAGACTCCTGCAAGGTTTGTACTTTAGGTGTATTTTCTTTTTCCCCCCAGCCTTCTGGAGATACAAATTTATATATATTCAAGTGTACACTGTAGTGATTTGATATATGTATACACTGTGATATAATTTCCACAATTGAAGTTAATTAAATATCCATTCTTATAAAATTATTACATTATTTTTTTGTATGAATGCCTAAGATCTACTTTTAGTACTTTCAGTAAATTTCAAGTATACAGCATCGTTATTAACTGCAGTCACCATGCTGTATGTTACATTTTCAGAACTTTTCATCTTATTACTGAATGTTTGTACCATTTGACCAACATCTCCCCATGTCCTCCACACCCCGGCTTCTGGCATTCTATAGGCATACCTTGGAGCTATTGCTGGTTTGGCTCCAGACCACTGCAGTGTAGAAACATCACAATAAAGCAAGTCAGATGAATTTTTTGTTTTCCTGGTGCACGTAAGTTATGTTTGCATTATTGTAGTCTATTAAGTCTGTCATAGCATGATGTCTCAAAAACAATGTAGCTGATTTAAAAATAGTTCGCTGCTGTCATCTGAAATTGCAGCCAGTCATGTTTTTGTCGGTGAAGGGTCTTGTCTTGATGTTCATGGCTGCTGACTGCCCAGGGTGGTTTGTAAGGTGAGTGGCTGTGGCAGTTTCGTAAAATAAGACAACAACAAAGCTTGCTGCATTGGTTCACTCTTCTGTTCATGAGTGATTTCTCTATAGCATGTGATACTGTTTAATAGCATTTTACCCACAGTGGAACTTCTTTCAGAACTGGAGTCAGTCCTCTCAAACCCTTTTGCTGCTTTATCAGCTAAGCGTATGTAATATTCTAAATTTTTTGTTGTAATTTCCACAGTCTTAACATCTTCACCAGGAGTAGATTTCATCTCTTTGATTTTTTTTTAAATTTTTAATGTTTGTTTATCCGTGAGAGACAGAGAGACAGAGCATGAACAGGAGAGGGGCAGAGAGAGAGAGGGAGACACAGAATCGGAAGCAAGCTTCAGGCTCTGAGCTGTCAGCACAGAGCATGACATGGGGCTCAAACCCACGAACCGTGAGATCATGACCTGAGCTGTAGTCAGATGCTAAACCGACTGAGCCACCCAGGTGCCCCTGTTTGAATTTATTTTATTTTATTTTATTTTGAGAGAGAATGAATGCATGTGTGGGGGAAGGCAGAGAGAGGGAGAGAAAGAATCCCAGGTAGGCTCTGCTCTATCAGTGCAGAGCCCATGAACTGTGAGTTCATGACCTGAGCTGAAATCAAGAGTCGGATGCTCACCTGAGCCACCCAGGTGGCCATGTTTTGAATTTTTAAAAATTTTAATTCCAGGATAGTTAAATACAGTGTTTTTATATTTTCTAAACTTTGGATTCCATCTCGGTAAACTGCTTTCTTTGTTCATCCATATAAAGCAACTCCTCATCCATTCCATTCAAGTTTTATCATGAGCTTGTAGCAATTCATTCATATCTTCTAGCCCCACCTCCAGTTCTGTTGTCATTCCCACCACATCTGCAGTTACTTTCTCCAAGGAAGTCTTGAACCCTTCAAAGTCATGGTGAATCCTTTCCAGAAGGTTTCTATTTACTGTGCCCAGATCCATCAGAAAAATCACTGTGGCAGCTCTGTCTGGTTTTACAGGATGGTATTTCTTAAAAATAATGCTTGAATATCAAAATTATTCCTTGATCCATAGGCTACAGAATGGATGTTGTGTTAGCAGGCATGAGACATTAGCTCATTGTACATCTCCATCAGAGCTCACGGGTGCTTTGTCACTAAGCAGTGATATTTTAAAAGAAAGCACTACGTCTCAACAGTGGGCTTAAAATATTCAGTAAGCCATATTATAAAGAGATGTGCTGTCATCCAGACTTTGCTGTTCTATTTATAGCACGGGCAGAGTAGAATTCCTAAGGGCTTTTCAGAATGATACGTGAGCCTTGGCCCTAACAAGCTTGACTTTTCCAGCTATGAAAGTGCTAGATGGCCATCTTGCAGTCGAAGGCTGCTCGGTCTGCATTTGGAAAATCCGTGGTTCAGTGTCACCACCTTCACGAACGATCTCCGGTCTCCGCTAGGGCTACCAGAGCACTTGCTGCAGCTTCTGCATCAGCACCTGCTGCCCCACCTGGTCCTTTGCTGTTAGGAGACGGCTTCTTTCCTTCAGTGTCACGAGCCAACCTCTGCTAACTTCAAACTTGTGTTCAGCAGCTTCCTCACCTCCCCTGGCCTTCATAGAAGGGAGAGAGTTAGGGCCTTGCTCTGGATTAGGCTTTGGCTTAAGGGAATGTTGTGACTGCTTTGAGCTTCTGTCCAGAGCACTAAAACTTTCTCTGTGTCCGTAGTAAGGCTGTCCTGTGTTCTTATCATTTGTGTGTTCGCTGGAGTAACACTTTTTTAAAAAATAATTTATCCTAATTAAAAATATAACGTTTATTTATTTTTGAGACAGAGAGAGACAGAGCATGAACAGGGGAGGGTCAGAGAGAGAGGGAGACAGAGAATCTGAAACAGGCTCCAGGCTCTGAGCTGTCAGCACAGAGCCCAACGCTGGGCTTGAACTTACAGACCGTGAGATCATGACCTGAGCCGAAGTTGGACGCTTAACCAACTGAGCCACCCAGGTGCCCTATCCTAATTAAAAATATATATATTTATTTATTTATTTATTTTTGAGAGAGAGAGAGAGAGAGAGAGAGCG